>NC_045801.1:54899890-55204057 GCF_009873245.2 Balaenoptera musculus | reverse complement strand
AAGCACACACTAATATTTAATTCTTATCAATGACATTATTTTATGTGATCACAATAATTGATTAATGAGTATATATATTAATTAATTGAAGTTGAATGAATGTTTTTAGATATCACGGAGAGGCACGCATCTTCTCAACTTTTTTAGGACAATGGTAAGAGTTAATATTAGAGAGAAGAAAAAGTTTATTTCATTTACTTGGATTTGTGTTTACACAATTTTGTGGCTTGATGAAGTGTTCGGAGTGCATATCAATCTATGGAAAGTGGTGGAGCTTTATTTACTTGATGAATGCCTTACTAATTTGAAGTGCTTCATTAGAAGAACTTTTGTAAATTATTTGCAAGAACAGCAGGATTCCTCATGCATAAGCTTAATGAACTAACAAACAAACAAATTGATAAGATTATTAATGAGATGTTTATCCAAGAATTCTTTAGTGGCTTATCTAAAGGACCCTTAGAAGACTTTAGTGAATTTTCTCAGATTCTCGTTTGTCTTTACCTGTCAAGAGTGGCATATGCAGGATGTAAAGAAAATGTGATTATCATTAGTAATGTTTATATTAGTTCCCATTAAAATTAATATATTCAAAATCATGATAGAAACCAGTACTAGTTAGGAAGACTGTTTTTGTACTGAGACTAGAATTATGTCAACCATGTTTAACCTGGCTTAGTTAATGTGATTTTTTTTTGAATTATCAGCATATGATTTCGAAAACCTTAGAATTTGGTAAAGAATTTGCCAATGTGAATGTCATGACAGTAAAATTTTATTCAAGAACGTATATTGAGCCTGTACTCTGTATTTGGAACTTTGCCAAAACTTTGCAACACAACAATGAGTAAGACATATTCCTTTCCTCCCTGTCAAGTAGAGAGGACAGACAAGGAATCACAAATGGTAATACAGACCCTTCTAACAACCTGGAAGGTTAGTTTTTGACAGTGTATGCGTTGTCTAGTGATTTGTTCATCAAAAGCAATTTCCACGTATGAAATTAAGAAAAAAACAAATTAAAACATGAGATATTTTTCACCACATGCACACTGAATCTCAACCTCCTTTACCACTACAAAACACTATTTTTTTAAGATTAGATTTCACCCTTATAAATTTTGTGAGCCTAACAGTGTAGAAGTCAAAACCAATTCATTGAAATTTACATGATACATGAAATAGCTTTGCTGCTCTGGGCTGAGTTTCCATGCATAGGATAAACTCAGATGGTGCAGTTCATAAGTGTTTACATTTTTAAAAACAAGCTTAATTTGAAGTATAACATACTTACAGAAGAGGGCACAGATCATAAATTTTTATTTAGGCCAATGCATCATTTTAAAATGAGCACCATTTAACCATTTCCCTGGCCAATATATAGAATATTATCAAGTCAAAAGCCCCTATCATGCTCTTTCTGGGTCACTACTCCCATCCATCTTCTTGGGGTAACAATATTCTAACACCAACTGCTTTTGTTCAATGTCATGTTTCAGAGATTTATCATTATTGTGTTTAGCAGTAAATTGTTCAGATCCATTGCTGTAGAATAATTTATTGATATATCCCAATTTATTTATTCATTCTGCTGTTATTTGATATTTGAATTATCCAGTTTGGGCTTATTATGAATAATGCACCTTGGAATAATGTGGTATACGACTTTCAAAGGGTACATTCATGCATTTCTCTTGGATATACGTTCAAAGGTGGATTCACTCTTCTGTAGGTTTATATATGTCAAGTATATGCAATAAAAATATTTTTTGGCTTGTCTTTCACTATTTAAATGTTGCCTTTTGATAAACACAATGTCTACTATTTTAAACTAAACTTTTTGCTGAATGAATAGATTTTTTAAAGAACATTTTAAGGTTTATAGAAAAGGTGAGTAGAAAGCACAGAGAGTTCCCATTCATGATATAATTTAATGTGGTCCAATTTAGCAATATTTTTCTTCATCTTTAATGCTTTATGTGCTCTGTTTAAAAATATTTGCCTCCTCCAAATTCAGATTATATTTAGCTATATCAACCAGACATTTTGCTTTATCTTTTACATCTGGATCTACAATCTACATACAATTTTTAGCACTATACATTTTCCCATTGATCTGCAAGGTCACTATTGCCATCAGTCAGGTAACCATATATGTATATCTATTTCTGAATTCTATTCTTATTCATTTAACAATTCATCAACCCTTGCCCTATTGCAACACTGTTTTAATTACTTGTATTTTAGTAAGTCTTGGTGCACAATTGTTTATGTATTTCTATTTTATTCTTATTTTATTTAGATTGTTTCTTGATTCTTAAAACCTCACTACCTTGTGTTGTGGGGTAACATTCTCCTTGCTCTCCCTTGCCCCTTTCTGAAATTTCTAAAAACAAAGAAACATAGATAACTTGATGCATTGAGTATAATAACATATGTTTATACATCATCTTCCTTATATTGCTGCTTCCGCTGTTGAGAGTTACCCATACTTGTTTATTTATTAAATCTCTCTCATTTATTAAATACTTTCTTCTTATTTATGAATTTGCTCTTTACTGCAATCTCTGCCATGATCATTGTAGAAAATCATCTATGTTAAGAGTTTGAGCTGTTTCTCCCCCAAATTCATATGTTGAAGTTCAAACCCCCACTACCTCAGAATGTGACCTTATTTGGAAATAGTGTCATTGCAAATCTAATTGGTTAAGATGAAGTTCTACTGAAGTAGACAGTCGCATAAGTGAACACATGTGAACATGAGGGCAGAGATCAAGCTGATGCATCTACAATCCAAACACTTCCAAAAAATGCTAGCAAACCACTAGAAGCTGGGTGATAGCCTTGGAACAGAATCTTCCTCACAGCCTCGGAAGGAACCAATACAGCCAACACTTTGTCTCGGGATTCTATCCTCCAGAACTCTGAAAAAATAAATTTCTGTTGTTTAAACTACCTGGTCTATGGTACTTTGTTATGATGGCCCTAACAAACTAAAATAATCTGCAAGGCTGACATGTCCAAAACTGGATTCTCAGTTCATCAGTCTCCTTGCTAGCAATCAACTTCTGTGTTTTTAATTATTCATTCACATTGTTACCAACGAAAGCATTACATTATGTTCCTCCAGAATGATTAATTCAAAGATCTGACTTTTGGCAAAATGCCCTTTTATGATATGTGTGTTTTTCCAAACTAAATCATAAATGCTACCCACTAACTACCTTGTTTCCCATCATCCTTTTGCTTCCTTCCTTAGATATTTATGAGTCTATGATTCTAATAAAAATATTTATGATTCTAATAAAATATTATCAGTATCCTATATCAATACCACCTCAGTGTGTTGCACCTGTGTGGCAAACATCCAATGCTGGAAAAAAAATCAGAAAGCTGTTTTGTTCCTTCCAATATGAGAACAACCAAGTGTTGTAAATCTAACTACAACACAGGAGATTAAAAGAATAGAGCAGAGAAAATAAATGGTATTAAAAATCCAAATATACTAGTAATTTTACTATATCTCAATAAAACTAAACTTATTTGTTTAAATACAGAGATATCTGTATTAGAATTTGTTTTAATTAAGCAAATTCACTTTTACTGTCTTTACAAATAACATGCTTAAACCAAAATGAGACACTTTGAATCAAAGAATGGAAAAGAATATATCAAGCAAATAATAACTAAAATTGAACCAAGGGCATACATATTAATATCAACTAAAATTAATAGAAATGTTTGAAGGACCAAAATGGTGACATAAGAGGCTCCTGAACTTCCCTCTTCCCACAGACACAACAAATATACAACTACACACAGAGCAATTCCCTCTGAGATAAATCCAGAAACTAGCTAAGTGACTATTATGTATAAGGCAAATGAAAAAATACCCACATCAAACATGTAGGAAAGGCTAAGTTATACTCTTACTGTAAACCTCCCTCCTCTTACAGAATCTTACACTGTTGACTGAAGAAGAGCACACAACCTAAAAAGTTACAAGTTATGTTTTATTCGGAGACCCTGCTGAGGGCTACAGCCCAGGAGACAGTATCTCATATAACTCTGAGGATCTCTCTGTACACTCAGGAGGAAATTCTCAGCTTCCAGCTTCTCCATGAAGAACATGGATTTCATATATAGTGCCTCAACTTTCAAGTCTCTCATTGAGGGGCAGACGCCCAAAACACCTAGCTCTGAAAGTCAGTGGTGCTTGCATCCACGAGTCCTGCAGGACTATAGCAAACAACAAAGCATTTCCTAAGGGGTACGGGAGCACTTACTTTGACTATACCCCTAGGGCTCAGTGTTGAGGGAGCAGGCAAAAACACTCATCTCTCAGCCTCCCAGGCAGAGGTTTGACTGCATACTTTACAAGCTGCTGCCTGAGAGGTCCTCTTTTATTTAGCATTTATTCTCCTTGGAGCTTGGGAGCTAGGAATACTCTCTAGCTAGGCTAGGGGCAAGCTGTGATCCTCCCTGGATCCTGAGGAAGCTTTGGGTACTTGACCACCTTCTTCCCCCAGCTCACTCCAACAATGAAGCAAAGCAGCCAGCATCTCTCTGGAAGAAGCTTGTATAGTTAAAGTTAGAATACTCTAGCATTATAATAGTGGTGGACAATCACTTAAAACTCTAGTATGAAGGTTAAGAGACAAAAGTAATAAAAATAACTATAACTACAGGTATTTGTTAATAGATAAATAATATAAAAAGATGTAAATTGTGCCATCAAAAACATAAAATATGGGGGAGGTTATAAAACTGTAGAGTTTTTGTATGTGTTCAAGGTAAGTTGTTATCAGCTTAAAATAGACTGTTATAAGACATTTTATGTAAGTCTCATGGTAACCACAAAACAAAATCCTATAGTAGACACAAAAAAAGGTAAAGAGAAAAGAATCAAAACATTCCACTGCAGAAAATCATCAAGTCACCAAGGAAGAGACCAAGAGAAGGAGGAAGGAGCAAAGGAATTATAAAACAGCCAGAAAACAATTAACCAAATGGCAATATTAAGTCCATACTTATCAATAATTACCTTAAATGTAAATGGACTACAAAAGACATAGAGTGGCTGAATGGATTAATAAAATGATTCAACATAATGCTGCCTACAAGACACTCATTTTACCTTCAAGGACACACATAGACTGAAAGGGAAGGGATGGAAAAACATAATCCATGCAAATGGAAACCAAAAAAACAGGGGTAATTATACTTATATCAGATAAAATAGACTTTAAGCCAAAAACTGTAATAAGAGACAAAGAAAATCATTTTATAATGATAAAGAGGTCAATTCACTTAGAGGATCTAACAGTTGTAAATATCTGTGCACCCAACATCAGAATACTACTTAACCATAGAGAGCAAATATTAACAAATCAGGAGGGAGAAATAGACAGCAACAAAATAAAGGTAGAGGACTTCCACACCCCCCTAGAAAACAGTATGGAGATTACTCAAAAAATTTAAAATGGAATTGCCATATGATCCAGCAATCTTACTTCTGCGTATACCTCCTTGGAAAAGAAATTACTGTCTCAGAGATATCTGTATTCTTATGTTCATTGTGTTGTTATTCACAATAGCCAATAGTTGTATGAAAACAACTTAAGTGTTTGTCCTTGGAAAAATGGATGAAGAAAATGTGGTACACACGCACACACACACACACACATTGGAATATTACTCAGCCTTAAGAAAGAAGGAAATTCTGACATTTGTGACATCATGGATGGACCTGGAGGACATTATGTTAAGGGAAACAATCCAGCCAGAGAAAAACAAATACTGCATGATATCACTTATGTGTGGAATCTAAAAAAATGTTTGTTTAACAGATAGATACAGAAAGCAGTGTGGTAGTTGCCAGGGACTGAGGGATGGAAGAAATAAGGATAGGTTGGTAAAAGGGTACAAACTTTTAGTTATACGAGGAACACAGTATCAGGATCTAATGTTTAACATGGTGACTATAGTTGATGATACTCATTTGTACAACTGAAATTTGATTATAGAGTAGAACTTAAGTGTTATCACTAAAAAAAAAAAAAAAAAAAAAAAAAGCTAAATATACAAGGTGATGGATATGTCAATCAACTCAATGGTGGGCATCCTTTCACAATGTATATGTATATCAAATCATCATGCTGAACACATTAAATATATTACCATTTTGTTTATAAATTATACCTCAATAAAGCTGAAAAAAATAAAGTTAATGGAAAAAAGGTGTTATATAATGAAAAAATAATCTATCAAAAATATAGTAATCATTGACTGGCTTTCACATATGCATACACTATATATTATATACACATATATTTATATGTATGTATATTTATATATGTACAATAACAATATTAAGCTTTTATGCAGCACCTATTGTATTGCAGGCACTATATAACCCCATTACGTTTATGTAATCTACTTAACAAACTTTATTCTAGGTACACTTATTACCCTTCTTTTATCCCCCAGGAAACTCAGGGATAGGAAACTTAAGTAACCTGCCTGAGATCACACAATTGGCAAGTGGTAGAGACATGCTGCAAACCCAGGCAGTCTAACTCCAGTGTCCTTATATATTAGTTTAAGTAAACTTAGCATGTAATACATAATATCAATGTATAAAAAGGGAAAACAATGAAATAGTCACAGGAAGAAATTTAGTGGGATATTTTGGGGAAAAAATGTTTCTGAAATCAATAGCTCACACAGGCAAGAATATTAAAGAGATAAATTTAGGAACAGCATACTTAATAAGACTGTTCTAATAGAATTATGCACAAACATGAATCCAATCAATAGTAAAGAGCTATACTTTCAAGGATATTTGAATATTGCAAAAATTGGTTATGCCATGGAAACAATATCATAGACCCTGTTTTCTGAATATGATACCAAAAATTAGAAATAAAAGAATAAATATAGCCCAAATATTTCACAAATTGGCAAACAAAATCACACCTTAAATTATAAATAGTGTTTTTAAATTGCAATAACATTATGAACATTTATAAGTAAATTTTAAAATATCACAACACGAGATGCAGCTAGACAGGCAATTAGATGAATATTTATGTCATAATTACATTTATTGGACTATAAAGAAAGTTTTAAAATAAGTGAGAAAATCATTTAACCCAAGAATTTTGAAAGAGAACAAAACAATGCCCAAACGATGTAGAAATTTGTAACTTCAATAAAACAGGATTTTATGGAAAACCCAGGCCAAAAGACATACAAAAATGGTAAAAATTATATTAAAAAATACCAGTGGAAATACTAATAAATAGACCACTTTATGTCTCAATGATCAAGAAGAAAAATGATGAATACCAATAACAAGTATTAGAAATGTTTTTAAAGATATATCTGTAGATGAATAGAGTTATAAATATCATAAGAAAATATTATGAATAATGATATAACATTTAAAAACAAATAAAATAAATATCTTAGAATACTACTATTTAAAATTATTCAAATATGACTAGATCCCTGAACATCCCAATAGCCATTAAAAATATTGATACAAATCAATAAAAATAAGAATAAACAATGATGTTTCAACATTTGAAAACCTTAACACTGAAAAAGTCAAAGTGACAACATTGTGACTTAACTCAGATGGCTGGATCCTTTCCCTAAAATCAATTCTGAAAAAGATAAGGTAGAATAAAGTATGGATTTTAGGACTTCTACATACAATCAGACATACACAAATATATTTGTGTGCATATACACAGAATACACAGATTTTAGATATATATAATATTATAGAATATTATATTTTATATATAATTGTTGGAATTAAAAATGTTGCATGTGAATGCTAATCAATAAAAGTACTACAGAGATTTCTATGCAGAAAAAGGAGTACACTAGATTTGGCTGTGACGCATCTTTAACTTTATTGATACTGTTTTATATCTTAAGCTAAATGGAGCCTACACAGGTGATTTCTTATTATTCTTTATATTTTTAATGTTTTAAATATTTACTAATAATTTAAGAGCATCAGAATAAAGGTGTCATAAGAGCACATTTGTTTTGAATTAATTTGACTCATTTTCTAGAGGCAGATTTTGCATTCTCTCTAAGATGCAAAGCACATCTGGTCAATCAATCTTTTCAGCAGCTAAGCAAATTTTATTATGCCCCAGAACTGGGAGAGAGAAGGGTCCCATTTGACTAATTTGGGGCCACTTATGCTATCTCTCTGGTTTAATTTACATGGTACATCATTTATTATCACATAAGTAAACTACCTACTGATGTTCTGAGCGTTTTAGTTCAGGACAGATGGCTTTAGGGTCAGTAAATTTAACAGAAATAGACTATGCAACACTTTTGCTCAGCAGTTCTTAATGTGCTCTTATACACCCTGTGGAACAATGGATGTGAGTCTCAGGCCAGCTCATATGGATAAAGGATAACGTGGGCAGCCAAGAATATAAGATCATGCTAACTTGAATGGTTGTTTGTAAACATTAATGTCCCTATCAAATTGATTAGGGCTTAAATATGTATAGTAGGAATTATATATATGTGTGTATATATATATGAGGGGTTTTATATATGTTATATAATATATATTATAAATATATAATCACACATAATATACAATATATTACATTGCATATAGTATCTTTAATATTCTATATTGCATTTAAAACCACATACTATAAAATATTTTAGTATAATTATAATTATTATAAAATATTTTATTATAATTATAATTATAATAAAATAAACATTATAAATATAAATATCTTCTCCCAGGTTGCAGCTTGCTTTTTCACTGCCTTTGTGGTGTCCTCTGATGAAAAAAGTTTTTAATTCTAAAAATGTCCAATTTATCAGTTACTTCTTTTATGTTTAGTACAAATTATAGCCTACTTAAAAATTCTTTGCTATCTTCAGTTCATGAAAATATTTTCCTGCATTTCTCCTAAAAACTTGAGTGTTTTTTTTGTATATTGTGTATTGTATCATTTAGGTTTCCAGAGTGTAGAATTCAGGGCCGGATCGCTGGGGTACTCTCAGCCACGACGGCTTGGCTTTGCAAAGCAGACTCCCATCCTTCAGGAGACTAGCACCCTCCAGGAGGTTGCCTGACTATGTACTCACAACACATGTAGAAAACCTGGCAAAAAAGTTTGCGAAAAATGACAATATTAGAGGAAAAAAAGATGTGGGCAGATGTCAACTGAAGCCATGAAGGTACTAATTCTACCATAGTCAACTCTGACCGTAATTATTCATTTTTTCTCCCAAATTCAATACAAAAATATTTTAAAATTTATTATCTTCTAAGGTACTCAAATAAATTATCCAATCATAGTATTAGGCTCAAAGACCTGACTATCTGAACAGGTCGAGATGGGTCTCCTTGGAAGATACTCTTCCTGATCTGTAAAATTAAAAGATAAGTTATCTGCTTTCCACACAACTATTATGCTGTGGTTTTATGATTTACCTCCTATAGACACTACCATTCACAAAGGGAAAGAAATGGACCTATATAGCACTAGTCTGAGCAGTTCTGAGTCCAGTTACATTAAGGTTGCCAGGTTCCACTACTCTGGGTTTGGGGAATGTTTCTTGATTGAAGCTCCAGTTCTGTTCCTAGGAGTGGCTCCCCAGTCCATTGTTCTGCATGGTTCTTGGTCAGCCCTCTGAGACTCATTCCTGTTCTATCAGAAGTGATTGTTTCAAGGGTGTATCCATATGTCAAAGCTTTTCAAACTGTATAATTTAAATATGTCCAGTGTATTCTATGTCCAACGTATAACAATAAAGAAAATAATTAGGTATTAGTGAAAAAAATAAGTGAACCAGCACAATTATATGCATGAATCATGGAAATATAATGAAGTCTGTAAAGATACAAGTCTCAAAACACCACATACTCCATATACAATTATTGTAAAACTTAAAAAACAAGCAAAACTAAGAAGAGTATTACTGGTCATGTTTTGTTTTTAATTTACTGTTCACAGGTGTGCATTATTATTTTTTTTACTTTAATAATCAATTACTTATAGATGCTTACATTTTTGCACATATCAACTATTATTCAAATGATAATAAGAAAGAATAAAATATGAAAGTAAATCAATAATATAGAGCAAATTGTAATATTCAATAATTACCATCAGCAATAGGTTGTTCTTGGATGTTAAGAAAGAAAGATATATGCCTCAAAGTGTTAATGATGATGACGGTAATATATTATCATACATAAACCATATTCCTAAGAGGTTGTATATTTTTTTGAAAATTGTATCAACATATTATGCTAACGTCATCTTATTGGTTTGTTTATATTAGGATATATCAATCTTAAATATACAACATTGTAAACTCTAAAAGTTCTTTTTGATTTGAAGTGCTTGAATTTGCTAGCAAAAATATTTATAATCTACATATTTTTATTCTCAGGGCTCCTTGTGTTATCTCATTGAAGCACCTTGAATGTAAGATATATTAAAGATATAATAAGAATAAATAAGTAACAATTAACTGTTAATAGTCTTTTCAAGACTTAATAGTATAAAACAGTGAATTAATCTGTTCATATTAATTCAAAAATGCTACCATTATGGTAGGAATTTTCTTTACTTTTAATATAAAGATGGAACCACCATGATAAATTATTTGTATATTCCAATTTTAAGTATTTCAATAAAGAACATTATTTGTATGGTATACAGCAGGATAGAAACATCTGGTGTTTATGCATTTTCTGCTAAATCACAGATGACTAATTATTTTCCATGTGTCAGGAAAATAATTGATTAATCACCCATTCTTGTTAGTCTAATGTTCTGCAACTAAGATCTGTTCTCCTAAGTCTTTGTCTCTTTTGTACATTTTGTGGTCAATCTTAACTGCAAAGATATTTATTTCCATATTTTTCAAAATTCTTTTTCGAATATTCTTGCATCTAGATGCTTCTAGAACTTTAGCTTCAAGGTGAATTTTAAAATATAATTGGACAAGCTCATAGAAGTCTTTTGTGCTTTTGACTATTTGAACATTGATTAATTTGGAGAGACTAGATCTCTCCATTCCTCCACTGCTCTTTCCCCATGCTAAAAATATCTGCCAACTTATTTATGGCTTTATATGTGTTTCAGTAACATTTTATAGTTTTCATTGTGTAGTTTTTATACATTTTTGCTATTTTTATAGGATTTTTAATGCAATTTTTAACTAAATTATATTTTCTGATGTATAAAGAAGTTATTAAATTATATATTGATTATTGTATAACCTCTAATTGGGGTTGACGATACCTGAATCAAGGTGAGAAAAAACTTAAAATTGAAATACATAAACAAATTTGGAATAACTGCTTAATAAGAAACTAGCTTTTTAAGGCTATTTTACTCCCATTCTATTTTATAGTGCTTTTCAAAGAATTTGGAAGAAGTAGTGTTTCCCTAATGACCTTTCTTTCCCCTTCCTCATTCAGAATAACTCACGTTGCATTTTGCATTTCAATAAGACTTGTTATAGGACTGTTGCTGTTGTTGTTGTTTATGATCTGTTTTATAAAATTAATATTCAGAGAGCAAAGGCAAATGGTTTGGAAAACAGTGAGCAAAGACATTTCCTGCAAAGAGCAGAATCAGATATGGCAGATGTGTTCACTAAGGAACTTCCTCCAACGTCAAAGCAGGAAGTTTTCACAATCCCTGCCTTGGGGCAGGGGGTGGTTATAATTGCTTGAGACCATTGACTGTCTGGTATTACACATTTTGTATAATAATCATTGGAAATAATCATTGTGGCTACTTTATTTTCTTTTTTGTTTATAAGTAATCAGACCACAAGGAGTCACATCTAGACCAGATAGAAGACCCAGAGATCCTGCATGCTGAACTGGGCACAGTTACTGTGTAGAATGGGATGGACTCCCTTGGGGAAGTATATGTGCATATAATGGTGGTTGGTGGACACTGTGGTGAAGGTACTTAATCCCTTTATAATAATTTCACTTTCTTCCACTATTAAAAGGATTAATACGTTTTAGCTGGGCACTTCTCTCAGCTAAAGACTGCATTTTCTTTACATTTTTCTTGTTGTATATACAAATTGATTATTTGTTATATGTATACATTCTTAAACAGTAACCACAATCAAACTAGTTAGGATATCTGTCACCTCACATAGATACATTTGTGTGTGTGTGTGTGTGTGTGTGTGTGTGTGTGTGTGGCAAGAACACATAGGATCTACTTTCTATCAAATTTCAAATGCAGGTCAAAGTAATGTTACCTATAGTCACCATGCTATATACATTAGATCTCCTGAACATATTCATCTTACACAACTCAAATGTGTAGCCCTTGACTAACACCTTTCCATTTCTCAAGTTCCTAGGCCCTGGTAAGCACCACACTGCCCTCCGCTTCTGTGGCTATGACTATTTCAGGTGCTACATGTGAGATCATACAGTATTTGTCATACTGTTCTGGCTTATTTCAATTAGCATAATGTCCTCCAGGACCATCCATGTTGTCACAAATGGCAGGATTTCCTTCTTTTTTAATGCTGAATAGTACTCCATTGTATGCATATACCTCATTTGGTTTATCCATCTCCTGATGGACAGTTAGGTTGTTTCCATGTCTTCACTATTGTAAATAATGCTGCAATGAACATAAGAACTTAGCTAGGTATCTCTTCAGGATCTTGATTTAAGTTACTATGGATAAATATCCAGAAATGGGATTGCTAGATCCCATGATATGATAATTTTGTTTTTAATTTTTTGAAAAATCTCCCTACTGTTCCCACAGTGGTTGAGTAGTATTCCATTGTATGTAAAAACACCATATCTTCTTTATCCATTCATCTATTTATGGGCACTTAGGTTGCTTCCATATCTTGGCTACTGTAGAAAATGCTGCAGCATAGATGTGCATATATCTTTTTGAGTTAATGTTGTTGTATTCTTCAGATAAATTGCCAGAAGTGGAATTGCTGGATCATATGTAAGTTCAATGTTTAATCATTTGAAGAACGTCCATACTATTTTCCATGTTGACTGCAGCAATTTACATTACTACCAACAGTGCAGAAGGGTTCCCTTTTCTCCATGTACTCATCAACACTTGTTATGGTTTGTTTTTTTAATAAGCCTGTCCTAATAGGTGTGAGGTGATATTTCATTGTGGTTTTGATTCTTGTTTCCCTGAAGATTATTGAAGTTGAGAAGCTTTGCATATACCTGTTGGCCATTTGCTTAGTTATTCTTTGGAAAAAATGTTTATTCAAATACGTTGCCCATTTTTATTCCAGTTACTTATTATTTGTTACTGAATTGTATGAGTTCCTTATATATTTTGGATATTAACCCTTTATCAGATTTATGGTTTGCAAATATTTTCTCCACTTCATAAGTAGGTTGCGTTTTATCTCCTTTGCTGTGCAAAAGTTTTTAATTTTTTTTTAACATCTTTATTGGAGTATAATTGCTTTAGAATGGTGTGTTAGTTTCTGCTTTATAACAAGGTGAATCAGCTATACACATACATATATCTCCATATCTCTTACCTCTTAGGTCTCCCTCCCTCTTACCTTCACTATCCCACCCCTCTAGGTGGTCACAAAGCACCGAGCTGATCTCTCTGTGCTATGTGGCTGCTTCCCACTAGCTATCTATTTTACATTTGGTAGTGTATATATATCCACACCACTCTCTCACTTTGTCCCAATTTACCCTTCTCCCAACCCATGTCCTCAAGTCCATTCTCTGGTAAGTCTGTGTCTTTATTCTTGTCTTGCCCCTAGGTTCCTCATGACCATTTTTTTTTTTTTGATGCCATACATATGTGTTAGCATATGGTACATGTTTTTCTCTTTCTGACTTACTTCACTCTGTATGACAGACTCCATGTCCATCCATCTCACTACAAATAACTCAATTTTGTTTCCTTTTATGGCCGAGTAATATTCCATTGTATATATGTGCAACATCTTCTTTATCCATTCATCTGTTGATGGACACTTAGGTTGCTTCCATGTCCTCACTATTGTAAATAGAGCTGCAATGAACATTGTGGTACATGACTCTTTTTGAATTATGCTTTTCTCAAGGTATAGGCCCAGTAGTGAGATTGCTGGGTCGTATGGTAGTTCTATTTTTAGTTTTCTAAGGAACATTCATACTGTTATCTTTAGTGGCTGTATCAACTTACATTCCCACCAACAGTGCAAGAGGGTTCCGTTTTCTCCACACCCTCTCTAGCATTTATTTTTTGTAGATTTTTTGATGATGGCCATTCTGACCAGTGTGAGATGATATCTCATTATAGTTTTGATTTGCATTTCTCTAATGATTAATGACGTTAAACATTTTTTCATGCGTTTGTTGGCAATCTGTATATCTTCTTTGGAGAAACGTCAATTTATGTCTTCTGCTCATTTTGGGATTGGGTTGTTTTTTTTTTTGATATTGAGCTGCATGAGCTGCTTGTATATTTTGGAGATTAATCCTTTGTCAGTTGCTTCACAAAGAAAGAAAACTCCAGGCCAATATCACTGATGAACATAGATGCAAAAATCCTCAACAAAATACTAGCAAACAGAATTCAACAGCACATTAAAAGGATCATACACCATGATCAAGTGGGGTTTATCCCTGGAATGTAAGGATTCTTCAATATACAGAAATAAATCAATGTGATACACCATACTAACAAATTGAAGGAGAAAAAAATATGATCATCTCAATAGATGCAGAGAAATCTTTTGACAAAATTCAACACCCATTTATGATGAAAACCCTCCAGAAAGTAGGCATAGAGAACTTTCCTCAACGTAATAAAAGCCATATATGATGAACACACAACCAACGTCATTCTCAGTGGTGAAAAAATGAAACCATTTCCACTAAAATCAGGAACAAGACAAGGTTGCCCACTCTCACCACTATTATTCAACATAGTTTTGGAAGTGTTAGCCACAGCAATCCGAGAAGAAAAAGAAATTAAATGAATCCAAATGGGAAAAGAAGAAGTAAAGCTGTCACTGTTTGCAGATGACATGATACTATACATAGAGAATCCTAAAGATGCTACCAAAAAACTACTAGAGCTACTCAAAGAATTTGGTAAAGTAGCAGGATACAAAATTAATGCACAGAAATCTCTTGCATTCCTGCACACTAATGATGAAAAATCTGAAAGTGAAATTAAGAAAACACTCCCATTTACCATTGCAACAAAAAGAATAAAATACCTAGGAACAAAACTACCTAAGGAGACAAAAGACCTGTGTGAAGAAAATTATAAGACACTGATGAAACAAATTAAAGATGATACAAATAGATGGAGAGATATACCATGTTCTTGGATTAGAAGAATCAACATTGTGAAAATGACTCTACTACCCAAAGCAATCTACAGATTCAATGCAATCCCTACCAAACTACCACAGGCATTTCTCACAGAACTAGAACAAAAAAATTCACAATTTTTATAGAAACATGAAAGACCCCGATTAGCCAAAGGAATCTTGAGAAAGAAAAAAGGAGCTGGGGGAATCAGACTCCCTGACTTCAGACTATGCTACAAGACTACAGTAATCAAGACAATATGGTACTGGCACAAAAACAGAAACATAGATCAATGGAACAGGATAGAAAGCCCAGAGATAAACCCACACACATATGGTCACCTTATATTTGTTAAAGGAGGCAAGAATATACAGTGGAGAAAAGACAACCTCTTCAATAAGTGGTGCTGGGAAAACTGGACAGCTATATGTAAAAGAATGAAATTAGAACACTCCGTAACACCATACACAAAAATGAACTCAAAATGGATTAAAGACCTAAATATAAGGCCAGACACTATCAAACTCTTAGAGGAACACATATGGCAGAACACTCTATGACATAAATCACAGCAAGATCCTTTATGACCCACCTCTTAGAGAAATGGAAATAAAATCCAAAATAAACAAATGGGACCTAATGAAACTTAAAAGGTTTTGCACAGCAAAGGAAACCATAAACAAACCAAAAGATAACCCTCAGAATGGGAGAAAATATTTGTAAAACTTTTAATTTGATGCAGTCCAACTTGTTTATTTTTGTTTTTGCTGCCTTTACTTTTGGTGTCATATCCAAACGTGTTTTGCCAATACTAATATCAAGGAGCTTTTTCTTAATATTTTCTTCTAAGAGTTTTACAGTTTCTGTTCTTACTTTTAAGTCTTTAATCCATTTTGAATTGATTGATCTTCCAATTGATCAATCCATTTGATGACTGATCTTCCAGTTGATGTATGGTGTAAGATAAAGATCCAATTTTCTTCCTTTCTCTCTTTCTTTCTTTCTTGTTCTTCTTCTTTTTTTTTTTTTTTTTTTTTTTTGGCATGTGGATATCAAGTTTTCCCAACACCATTCATTGAAGAGGCTACCTTTTCCTCACTGTGTACACTGGGTGCTCTTTCAAAGGTTAGTTGACAGTATATGCATGGGAATACCGCATTTTCAAATCTCCCTTGCAGCTAGGTAAGGCATTATGACTAAGTTCTGATTTGGGGCTATGAGAGAAAGTTGTGTAGGTGATTCCTGATTCATGCTTATGAGAAGAGTTGTGTCAAACCTTCCCTTTTTAATTCCTTTCCATTAGCTGAAATGTACAAGAGATGCTTAAGTTATAGCACACATATTCGACCATGACATATGGAAACCAAACCTTGAGGATGGCTTGGGCAAAAGGATTAAAAGAAACTGGATTCTCAATATCACATAGCTGCCATTCTAGACATTGACAGCATCATTAGGTAGTTACTTGAGAGAGAAAAAATGTTTATGTTGCTCAAACAAACATTTCTCCTAAAACAACTAAATCTGTATACAAGCAGATTTTAGTTTATATTCACTTAATTTTATCTTTCTCTACAACTTTAAAACCATCTATAGATACATATTTAACTTAGATACAAATATGAGTCCTTAAGTCCCAGATTCAAAACATTTAAACCAAGGTTTTTTATTGTTTAATTATGAGATATAGTCAATTCACTGCTCCCTTGAATACATTCCTAATAATAATATGTTTAAAATTAATATGTTTAGTGAGATAAAAGTTATACTATTGATGCATGTTTGAAAATTACAATGATTTTTATCTTCATTTTGTCTTTTTCAATTTCAATTTTTATGTATATTTTATACTTTTCATTCAAAAAATAAGTACATATTATACAATCTATAACTAAATTGCAGATGTTTTTAAAAAATAACTCTGTTTGTGTGCATTTTTCAGCCCATGCTGAAACTTAGGTGCTAACACTTTAGTAGGTAGCAAGATACCAGGGAAACAAGAGAGAAGATAATTTTGAAGCAGGGAAGAAAAGAGCAAATATTTAAGGAAGTGCATTACTGAACTGGCCACAGCCTCAGAAGTAGGTTAGCTGGTGCTTGATCTAACAGGAAGTCTTCAGAGAGGAAAAGGAAACTACTTCATCTCCAAATAGTTGGCCAAAGGAGAGAAAGGAATATAATTTGCACACCAGTCTCATTTTCCTTTAAACAAAGCTGTTTTATCAGGTATCAGCTGTGCTCCTCTTCCAGAGGTAGTGCCAAGCACTACATGGCTCCTTAGAGGAACACGTTACCAGAAATAAGCACAGCTCATACGGAAAAGGAAGGAGCTGGGTTAGTCTGTGATGAGTGTGGTGACTAAGCAGTTCTTGCTGAGGCTTTCACCTCAGCAACAGAGAAGCCATGTGCCAGGGTGAGAGGAGTTGAAATGGCAGTGAGGTGGAGGGGAGCAAAGTGCTGTGTATTAATATCTGGCAAATATCTTAAGGGGTTTGTTTAACATAGTAGATAATACAAATGATTCACTCTTTACCATGAAGTCGTCAACAAAGCTCTATGGAGCATTTATCCAAAGATTTTTTTGCTTGGAAAAAGCATTTAATGCCCAGCAATCTTCCTGGTGTGTCCACAGTAACATTAAGCAGAAGACCTCTGAGAGTGCTTCAAAATGGCAGAGTAGAAAGACATGCGATCATAGCCTTTGCAAGAGCACCAGAATCACAAATAACTGCTGAACAATCATTGAAAGGAAGACATTGGAACTCATGAAAAAAGATACTCCACATCCGAAGACAAAGGAGAAGCCACAATGAGACAGTAAGAGGGGCACAATCACAATAAAATCAAATCCCATAACTGCTAGGTGGGTGACTCACAAACTGGAGAACACTTATACCACAGAAGTCCACCCACTGGAGTGAAGGTTCTGAGCCCCACATCAGGATTCCCAACCTGGTGGTCCGACAATGGGAGAAGGAATTCCTAGAGAATCAGAATTTGAAGGGTAGCGGGATTTGATGGCAGGACTTCGACAGGACTGGGAGAAACAGAGACTCCACTCTTGGAGGGCACACGCAAAGTAGTGTGTGCATCAGGACCCAGAGGAAGGAGCAGTGAGCCCACCAGATACTGAACCAGACCTAAAAGCTAGTGTTGGAGGGTGTCCTGCAGAGGTGAGGGGGTGGCTGTCTCTCACCGTGAAGACAAGGATACTGACAGCAGAAGTTCTGGGAAGTCCTCCTCAGCCTGAGCCCTCCCACAGTTTACCATTAGCCCCACCAAAGAGCCAGATAGGCTCCAGTGTTGGGTCACCAGAGGCCAAACAACCAACAGGGAGAGAACCTAGCCCCACCCATCAGCAGACAAGGGGATTAAAGTTTTACTGAGCTCTGCCCACCAGAGCAACACCCAGGTCTACCCACCACCAGTCCCTCCTATTAGGAAACTTGCACAAACCTCTTAGAGAGACTCATACACCAGAGTACAGACAGCAGAAACAAGAAGAACTACAATCCTGCAGCCTGTGGGGAAAAAAACACATTCAGAGAAAGATAGAAAGGATGAAAAGGCAGAGGGCTATGTACCAGATGAAAGAACAAGATAAAACCCCAGAAAAACAACTAAATGAAGTGGAGAGAGACAACCTTCCAGAAAAAAGAATTCAGAATAACAATAGTGAAGATGATACAGTACCTTGGAAAAAGAATGGAGGCAAAGATCAAGAAGATGCAAGAAACGGTGAACAAAGACCTGGAAGAATTAAAGAACAAACAAACAGAGATGAACAATGCAATAACTGTAATGAAAAATACACTAGAATGAATCAATAGCAGATAACGTATGCAGAAGAACAGATAAGTGACCTGGAAGACAGAATGGTGGAATTCACTGCCACAGAACAGAATAAAGCAAAAAGAAAGAAAAGAAATGAAGACAGCCTAAGAGATCTCTGGGACAACACTGAATGCAACAACATTCACATTATAGGGGTCACAGAAGGAGAGGAGAGAGAGAAAGGACCCAAGAAAATATGGGAAGAGATTATAGTTGAAAACTTCCCTAAAATGGGAAAGGAAATAACCACCAAAGTCTAGGAAGTGCAGAGTTGCCAGGCAGGATAAACCCAAGGAGAAACATAGTAATCAAATTGGCAAAAATTAAAGACAAAGAAAAATTATTGAAAGCAACAAGGGAAAAACGACAAATAACAAAAAAGGGAACTCCCATAAGGATAACAGCTGATTTCTCAGCAGAAAATCTACAAGCCAGAAGAGAGTGGCATGATATATTTAAAGTGATGAAAGGGAAGAACCCACAACCAAGATTACTGTACCTGGCAAGGATCTCATTCAGATTCAACAGAGAAATCAAAAGCTTTACAGACAAGCAAAAGCTAAGAGAATTCAAGACCACCAAAATAGCTTTACAACAAATGCCAAGGAAACTTCTGTAGGCAGGAAACACAGAGAAGGAAAAGACCTAAAATAACAAACCCAAAACAGTTAAGAAAATGGTAATAGGAACATATATATCGATAACTACCTTATATGTAAATGGATTAAATGCTCCAACCAAAAGACATAGACTGGCTGTATGGATACAAAAACAAGACCCATATATATGCTGTCTACAAGACACCCACTTCAGACATAGGGACACATACAGACTGAAAGTGAGGGGATGGAAAAACATATTCCATGCAAAAGGAAATCAAAAGAAAGTTGGAGTAGCAATTCTCATATCAGACAAAATAGACTCTAAAATAGAGACTATTACAAGAATCAAAGAAGGACACTACATAATGTTCAAGAGATCAATCTAAGAAGAAGATATAACAATTGAGAATATTTATGCACCAAACATAGGAGCACCTCAATATATAAGGCAAATGCTAACAGCCATAAAAGGGGAAATCGACAGTAACACAATCATAGTAGGAGACTTTAACACCCCACTTTCACCAATGGACAGATCATCCAAAATGAAAATAAATAAGGAAACACAAGCTTTAAATGATACAATAAACAAGATGGATTTAATTGATATTTATAGGACATTCCATCCAAAAACAACAAAATACATATCCTTCTCAAGTGCTCATGGAACATTCTCCAGGACAGATCATATCTTGGGTCAAAAATCACACCTTGGTAAATTTAAGAAAATTGAAATTGTATCAAGTATCTTTTCTGAACACAACACTCTGAGACTACATATCAATTACAGGAAAAAAATCTGTAAAAAATACAAACACATGGAGGCTAAACACTACACTATTTAAGAACCAAGAGATCACTGAAGAAATCAAACAGGAAATCAAAAAATACTTTGAAACAAATGACAATGAAAATACAACCACCCAAAACCTATGGGATTTAGTAAAATCAATTCTAAGAGAGAAGTTTATAGCAATAGCGTCCTACCTTAAGAAACACGAATGTCTCAAATAAACAACCTAACCTTACACCTAAAGCAATTAGAGAAAGAAGAACAACAACAAAAAAAAAAACCCAAAGTTAGCAGAAGGAAAGCCTTCACAGGCAAATTCTATCAAACATTTAGAGAAGAGCTAACACCTATCATTCTCAAACTCTTCCAAAATATAGCAGAGGGAGGAACACTGCCAAACTCATTCTACGAGGTCACCATCACCCTGATACCAAAACCAGAAAAAGATATCACAAAGAAAGAAAACTACAGGCCAATATCACTGATGAAGATACAGCAAAAATCCTCAACAAAATACTAGCGAATAGAATCCAACAGCACATTGAAAGGATCATACACCATGATCACGTGGGGTTTATCCCAGGAATGGAAGGGTTCTTCAATATACTCAAATCAATCAATGTGATACACAATATTAACAAATTGAAGAATAAAACCCATATGATCATCTCAATAGATGCAGAAAAAGATTTTGACAAAATTCAACACCGATTTATGAGAAAAACGTTTCTCCAAAGAAGATATACAGATTGCCAACAAACACATGAAAAGATGCTCAACATCACTAATCATTAGAAAAATGCAAATCAAAACTACAATGAGATATCACCTCACACCAGTCAGGATGGCCTTCATCAAAACATCTACAAACAATAAATGCAGAAGAGGGTGTGAAGAAAACAGAAACCTCTGGCACTGTTGGTGGGAATGTAAATTGATACAGCCACTTTGGAGAACAGTATGTAGTTTCCTTAAAAAAATTTAAAATAGAGCTACCATATGACCCAGCGATCCCACTACTGGGTATATACACTGAGAAAACCATAATTCAAAAAGAGTCATGTAGCACAATGTTCATTGCAGCTCTATTTACAATAGCCGGGACATGGAAGCAACCTAGGTGTCCATCGACAGAAGAATGGATAGAGAAGATGTGGCACATATATACAATGGAATATTACTCAGCCATAAAAAGATGCAAAATTGAGTTATTTGTAGTGAGGTGGATGGACCTACAGTCTGTCATACAGAGTCAGAAGGAGAACAATATGGTAACACATATATATGGAGTCTAAAAAAAAAAAGTTATGAAGCACCTAGAGGCAGGACGGGAAAAAAAACATAGACCTATTACAGAATAGACTTGAGGACACAGGGAGGGTGACGGGTAAGCTGGAACAAAGTGAGAGAGTGGCATGGACATATATACACTACTAAATGTAAAATTGATAGTGGTAAGCAGCCACATGGCACAGGGAGATCAGCTCGGTGTTTTGTGACCACCTAGAGGGGTGGGATCAGGAGGGTGGGAGGGAGGGAGACTCAAGAGGGAAGAGATATGGGATATATGCATATGTATAGCTGATTCAATTTGTTATAAAGCAGAAACTAACACACAATTGTAAAGAAGTTATACTCCAATAAAAATGTTAATAAAAACAAACAAGCAAACAAACACATAACAATTAAGAAAATGGTAATAAGAACATACATATAAATAATTACCTTAAACGTGAATGGATTAAATGCTCCAGCAAAAAGACAGAGGCTAGCTGAATGGATACAAAAACAACACCCATATATATGGTCTCTACAAGAGACCCACTTCAGACCTAGGGACACATACAGACTGAAAGTGAGGGGATGGAAAAAGATATTCCAGGCAAATTGAAATCAAAACAAAGTTGGAGTAGCAATACTCATATCAGATAAAATAGACTTTAAGATAAACAATGTTACAAGATACAAGGAAGGACACTACATAATGATCAAGGGATCAATCCAAGAAGAAGATATAACAATTATAAATATAGATACACCCAATATAGGAGCACCTCAATAAATAAGACAAATGCTAACAGCTATAAAAGAGGAAATTGGCAGTAAAACAATAATAGTGGGGGACTTTAACATCTCACACCAATGGACAGATCATTCAGAAAGAAATTTAAAAAAGAAACACAAGCTTTAAATTACACAGTAGACCAGATAGATTTAATTGATATTTATAAGACATTCCATCGAAAACAGCAGATTACACATTCTTCTCAAGTGCACACGGAACATTCTCCAGGATAGATCACATCTTGGTCACAAATCAAACCTTGGTAAATTTAAGAATTGAAATTATTCCAAGCATCTTTACTGACTGCAATGCTGTGAGATTAGAAATCAATTACAGGGGAAAAGAAAATGAAAAAACACAAACACATGGAGGTTAAACAATATGTTACTAAATAACCGAGAGATCACCAAAGAACTCAAAGAGGAAATAAAAAAATACCTAGAGAAAAATGACAATGAAAATATGATGATCCAAAACTTATGGGATGCAGGAAAACAATTTGTAAGTGGGAAGTTTAGAGCTATGCAATCCTACCTCAAGAAACAAGAAAAATCTCAAATAAACAATCTAACCCTACACTTAAAAAACTAGAGAAAGAAGAACAAACAAAACCCAAAGTTAGTAGAAAGAAAGAAGTCATAAAGATCAGAACAGAAATAAATGAAATAGAAACAAACAAAACAATAGCAAGGATCAGTAAAACTAAAAGCTGGTTCTTTGAGAAGATAAATAAATTTGATAAACCTTTACCCAGACTCATCAAGAAAAAGAGGGAGAAGACTCAAATCAGTAAAATTAGAAATGAAAAAGGAGAAGTTACAATGAACACCACAGAAATAGAAAGCTTCATAAGAGACTACTGCAAGCAACTCTATGCCAATAAAATAGACAACCTGGAAGAAATGGACAAATTCTTAGAAAGGTATATCCTTCCAATAACGAACCAGGAAGTAATAGAAAATGTGAACAAACAAATCACAAGTAATTAAATTGAAACTGTTTTTAAAAATCTTCCAACAAATAAAAGTCCAGGACCAGAGGGCCTCACAGGTGAATTCTATCAAACATTTAGAGAAGAGCTAACACTCAGCCTTCTCAAACTCTTCCAAAAATTTGCAGAGGAAGGAACACTACCAAACTCATTCTATGAGGACACCATCACCCTGATACCAAAACCAGACAGAGATACTAGATAAAAAGAAAATAACAGAACAATATCACTGATGAATATAGATGCAAAAATCCTCAACAAAATGCTAGCAAACAGAATCCAACAACACATTAAAAGGATCATACACCATGATCAAGTGGGATTTATCCCAGTGATGCAAGGATTCTTCAATATAAGCAAATCAATCAATGTGATACACCATATTAACAAATTGAAGAATAAAACCATATGATCATCTCAATAGATGCAGAAAAAGCTTTTGACAAAATTCAACACCCATTTATGATAAAAACTCTCCAGAAAGTGGGCATAGAGGGAACCTACCTCAACATAATAAAGGCCATATATGACAAACCCACAGCAAACATCATTCTCAATGGTGAAAAACTGAAAGCATTTCCTCTAAGATCAGGAACAAGACAAAGATGCCCACTCTCACCACGGTTATTCAACACAGTTTTGGAAGTCCCAGCCATGGCATTAAGAGAAGAAAAAGAAATAAAAGGAATACAAATTGGAAAAGAAGAGGTAAAACTGTCACTGTTTGCAGATGACATGATACTATATATAGAGAAGCCTAAAGATGCTACCAGAAAACTACTAGAGGTACTCAATGAATTTGGTAAAGTAGCAGGATATAAAATTAATGCACAGAAATCTCTTGCATTCCTATACACTAATGTTGAGAAATCTGAAAAAGAAATTAAGGAAACACTCCCATTTACCATTGCAACAAAAAGAATAAAATACCTAGGCATAAACCTACCTAAGGAGCCAAAAGACCTGTATGCAGAAAACTATAAGACAATGATGAAAGAAATTAAGAATGATACAAACAGATGGAGAGATATACCATATCTTGGATTGGAAGAATGAACATTGTGAAAATGACTGTACTACCCAAAGCAATCTACAGATTCAATGCAATCCCTATCAAATTACCAATGGCATTTTTCCCAGAACTAGAACAAAAAATCTTAAAATTTGTATAGAGACACAAAAGACCCCGAATGGCCAAAGCAGTCTTGATGGAAAAAAATGGAACTGGGGGAATCAGACTCCCTGACTTCAGACTATACTACAAAGCTACAGTAATCAACAGAGTACAGTACTGGCACAAAAACAGAAATATAGATCAATGGAACAGGATAGAAAGCCCAGAGGTAAACCCACGCTCCTATGGTCAACTAATCTATGACAAAGGAGGCAAGGATATACAATGGAGAAAAGACAGTCTCTTCAATAAGTACTGCTGTGAAAACTGGACAGGTACATGAAAAAGAATGAAATTAGAACACTCCCTAACACCATATACAAAAATGTACTCAAAATGGATTTGAGACCTAAATGTAAGACCGGACACTATAAAACTCTTAGAGGAAAACATAGGAAGAACACTCTTTGACATAAATCATAGCAAGATCTTTTTTGATCTACCTCCTAGAGTAATGGAAATAAAAACAAAAATAAACAAATGGAACCTAATGAAACAAAAGCTTTTGCAACACAAAGGAAACTACAAACAAGATGAAAACAAAACACTCAGAATGGGAGAAAATATTTGCAAACAAATCAATGGACAAAGGATTAATCTCCAAAATATATAAACAGCTCATGTATCTCAATATTAAAGAAACCAACCCAATCCAAAAATGGGCAGAAGACCTAAATGACATTTCTCCAGAGAAGACATACAGATGGCCAAGAAGCACATGAAAAGATGCTCAACATCACTAATCATTAGAGAAATGCCAATCAAAACTACAATGAGGTATCACCTCACACCAGTTAGAATGGGCATCATCAGAAAATCTACAAACAACAATTGCTGGAGAGGGTGTGGAGAAAAGGGAATGCTCTTGCACTGTTGGTGGGAATGTAAATTGATACAGCCACTATGGAGAACAGCATGGAGGTTCCTTAAAAAACTAAAAATAGAACTACCATATGACCCAGCAATCCCACTACTGGGCATATACCCAGAGAAAACCATAATTCAAAAAGACACATGCACCCTAGTGTTCATTGCAGCACTGTTTACAATAGCCATGTCATGGAAGCAACCTAAATGCCCATCGACAGATGAATGGATAAAGAAGTTGTGGTACATATATACAATGGAATATTACTCAGCCATAAAATGGGATGAAATTGGGTCATTTGTAGAGACGTGGATGGGTCTAGAGACTGTCATACAGAGTGAAGTAAGTCAGAAAGAGAAAAACAAATATCGTATATTAACACATACATGTGGAACCTAGAAAAATGGTACAGATGAACCGGTTTGCAGGGCAGAAATAGAGACACAGATGTACAGAACAAACGTATGGACACCAAGGGGGGAAAGTGGCCCGGGGGGGTTGTGTGATGATTTGGGAGATTGGGATTGACATATATACACTAATATGTATAAAATGGATAACTAATAAGAACCTGCTGTGTAAAAAAATAAAGTAAAATTCGAAAATTAAAAAAAAAAAAAAGAAAAAAGTAAAAAAGAAGACCTCTGAAGAGGAAAAGTAGAAAACTGAAAAATAGTCTGGAGACCAGTTCAATAGATACAGCCATTAGAAAGAGGTAAAGTCCCAATGATAAACAAATACTAGTAGCTTATTTTAAGTGCTATAAATTTTTATAAGTAATCTTTGAAAGGCTTTAAGATAAAGGCTATTTTTAAGCTAAAATACCTGAAAAGGAATGGCTTCCACTAGAGAAGCCTGAAATTTGGAGCCTATTGAGTGAAAGAGGCCTAGAAGTCCTGAGCGTCCAGGGAAGTCCTCTTCTGGTTGTGTGTGGAGTGCGTCAGGCCCTGGTGAAGCTTATGAAGAGTACAAGGACTTATAACATTCATTTAGATACATAGAAAATTTAACTAGATGACATCTCAAAGTGTTGAATATCTTTATTTACCTCTGCTGTTCTCTATTGTGGGCTCAAATCCTATAGGACCCCTATTAGCCCCTTAACAGGAAGCAATCTTCCTATGTCCTAAAACATTTACATGCATTTAATTGTTTTTCCTGAAAAATCTATGCATAATAGATAATTTTATAAGCTATGATTTGGGATGAATTTTTTGGGTATTTGATGAGTTCAACTAAAGCTACCTGTCATTTTAGTAAGAGAAAATCACGCAGAGCAATGGTTTAATGAAATTAAATTAACAATTTCAACGTGTTGAGGGAAACTGTAAAACTTTTGGTATTCAAATGAGTTTTAGGCTCTTTTATTGCTGGATTATTTTCAAACATAATATTTTTAAAAATTGAAGATGGCTTTAAACACAACCACTTGAAAATATCCCAGAGGAATCCATATGAATGGTGATATGTATTAGCAGTGAAGAAAAAAAAATCTATTTTATACAACCATGGAATACAGCATAATGATTAAAAATATTTCATGCTCTGATAAATTTATCCATATTTATAAGAAAGCTTATATAAATTAGCCGTGACTGTATTTTAGATATGTGAGAATAAAACATCATCTCACTAGTTCTCCAAAGATATCATATAATATAGCTATATATCTGTGGAATCACACTGTGAATGTAGAATAATGGTCTTTGATGTTTAATACTTTTGGTTAAAATCCCATTTTTATGGTTCAAGAAATGTGTTTTGACCCATGTACTCTATGTACTGATTCATCTACTTCATATCTAGTGAACCTAAAATGGTTTTAAAAGAGTTCTGAAGATGCCAGTGAACATCTGAAAGTATTTTACAATACCTATATTAAAAAAAAGAATTCTCATTACAGAGGAGTTTAAATTGCCCAGACCATAAAAGGATTATTTTTCTAACAAGCGAACTTGGTTCTGTTCCTTGTGTCCTTCTTGTATTCTATAGACTCTGGAGTAATCCACAATCAATCCTGCCAGTGCCCAAGCAATTAACTCTTTTGCTGCAGTTCACCGGCTAACTCAATATCCCGTCCTCTTACTGGATACTGGGACTTCATTTCACCCATCCTTAATAGGTCTTTGAACTCAGTGCAGTCTTGTTACATGAACTAGATTTTATCTCATTTAAAATTGCTGTACACCTGAAACTAATACATTATAAATCAACTATACTTCAATTAAAAATAAATTAAAAAATAAAATAAAACAGCATGCACATGGAGGAAGGCAAGGAGTTCTTCAGCAGGAAATACAGTGCTCACTGTAGAAGTAAATGATCACTTTTTGAGTCCATTCGATGTTTTCTAAGAAAATAATTTATATTGCTTAATCAAGAAGCTTTTCCTCCAAAACGTGCTGTGTTTTTAAATTAAAATATTCCTATAGACTGAATGTTTGTGTCCCTTCAAAATTAATATGTTAAATCCTAACTCCCAGTGTGATAGTACTGGGGGGTGGAACATTTGGGAGGTTATTAGGTCATCAGGGTGGAACCTTTATGAATGTCTTTATAAAAGAGACTTCAGATAGCTCTCTTGAATCTTCCACCAAGCAAAGACAAAAGATAGCTATCTATGAACGTGGAAGTGGGCTGTCACCAGATACTAAATCTGCCAGGACCCTGATCTTGAGCTTCTCAGCCTCCAGAGCTGTGAGAAATAACTTTCTGTTGTTTATAAAGCCACACAGTCTGTGGTATTTTTGTTATAGCAACCTCAATAAACTAAGACAAATATATTATTAATAGACTTAGAAGTTAATAGACTTTGTTTTCCTCAAGAATATTGAGGAAATAATTGTTTTACAGCTTTTCCATAATATTCTGAGATTCCTCTTTTTCTAATATGATGCAAAAGGTATGAAGAGGGTAAAAACAGTGTTTATTATTTGTTTCTCTAAACATAGAGTATACTTGGTGAACTGCAAATAAAACCTACCCTTGAACATCCCCCAAAAGCCATTCTGTTATTACTTTCCTCAGAGACTTCTCAGACAGAGAAAAACCTACTTTCTAGTGGTAAGAACAATTAGAGTGACAGATGATGATATTAGACTATAAATTCTGAAGTACAGTCATTGTTCTCATCTGTCCTAGAAGGCAAAAACTGAGAGAAGAAGATATAGATAACATATAGAATATGTAATAATTGCTTGTCTTTCCTTTTAATCTACGATATTACTAAGTGGTACTATTGAAAGGAATCTGTGTTAATATTTGAAGTCGTGATGAATAAAATGAAACTAGATTTTAAGTATAATTTTAGTTTTTTAAAAAAAATCTTGGTTTTTGATAGTCATTTTAAAAACAACATCTTTGTCAAGAATATTCAAAATCAGCTTCTCAGTATTTTTAATATGTGTAAATTCTGTAGGTAAAGGCACTAACCTTGATATCAGTAATCAGTACTGGAAGTGCTTCTAGATTATCAATTAAAAATGAGTTACGTTAAAACAAGTTAGCCATATACAGTTTATATTTAATTCTGATGTATACATATGACATTTGAATACACATACTCTCTTCAGGCAGTTTAATCAGATTCATGTATTTACAATTTTTTTATCAAGATTTTAACTTCAGCAAAAAGCCAGCAGTATCATATAATATATGCTAAACATTTAAATATGTAGTTCATAAAATTACCACAAACCTATATTACCTCCAAATGCATATATTTGAATTAAAATGTTATTAATTTATTTGCATTCATTAAAATATATTAGCTTTATATTATCGAGCAAACATTTTACAAATATTCAGTCCCATTTTAATTTTGGATTCCTTAATTTTAAAGTAAAGAAACCTCATCTCAGCAAATCAAACACTGTGATTTATCTGCATTTTCAGAATTTTATACTGGTTGAGTTGAGATTATCATCAGTGTCATCTTATTTAAAACCCACTTTTCTCTTTCACATACCAGTAGGTGAGTTCTATTTCTGGCAAGTAAGGTAATATTAACTGAATAGGAAAATATTACAAACATAATATAATTGATATCATTATTCCATGATTATGTTTACTCTTTCAGCAACATAATGTTTCAATTTAATAATTTCTGGAGTGCCTTCTCTGTGCAAAGCATGTGTTCAATATTGGGTCAAGCAAAGATAATTGAGTTAGGTGTTTCCCATAAGGAACCTTCCACCTTAGAAGAGAGTCACACGTGCTTTCTGAATAGCTGTAATTACAGGTCTAGCATGGACACTGCCAAAAGAGAAGTGGGAATCCATTGTGAAGGATGCCAGAGAAAAATGATTAGTGATAACTCGATGTGAATTGAACCTTGAATATCTTGGTACTTTTCAACCAATCCTTATTTTTATCAGTGAAATTTATGATATGTTTCCTGGTCCAGAAATCTACAATCTATGAATTAAAATATAAGCAGCAACAAGGAAAATTGGAACATACGAAGTGGTGATTAGTTTCCTGAACTCCACTGGACACGTAACTTCTCAAGTTTTATAGTAGATAATTCTTCTATATGATTAAGAGGCTCAATAATTATATATGATATTTATAATTTATTTTTAGACACTACTTTCCCACAGTATTCCTTCCTTCTCTCTTTTACTTTTATTTAACTTTAGAACTAACGGCTTATTTCTAACGACTTTTCCTTGGTTCTTTTAAAATAAAATAGCATTACTTATACAATTGTCAATAACTTAATCTTGTATCTTATTTTATACAGTTTTAACATGATTATTTCAAGATATTTTTCAAATATTTATTTTATCATTTCTTCAAATATGATTTTAAAACTGCCAAATGTACCCTGAAATTGGATCTCAAATACTAATTAAAATGAGATAAACATATGTGACATTAAAAACCCCAATGCAGGAAGACATTATGTTCCTTTCTTTTTATTTTAATTTCGAAACAATATTCAACATGTCTGAATTTATATTTGTCTAATAGATTTTCATTATTGTTCAAAGTATCATAACATCACATAGAAATTGTATTTCTACAGATATTTCTATACTCTATTCAACCAAAAAATGCAACTATTTCATTAATTTGATTTTGTTTTTAATGTGCTGGCAGTGTAGAGTATATCTTGTTAAATCAGCAGATACAATTATGGAAAATATAATTACATTGTAGCTATAAATATAAATGTTTAATTAGACATATTTGCATTTAGAGAGAGAAGATGTATGGTCATGGTGAGGTTTGGAATGTGTTTTATCATTTTGTTACTAAACAACTTTATATAGCTCTCCTAAAAGGAAGGCTGGGTATTTATTTTTTTGATGTCTTTATTCCTAGAGCTATCTTTATGGATAATTAAAATATTAAGTTTCAAAGACTTGTACTTAGTGTGTTTATCAGTGAGAGTCCCAGCTGGAAATAGACAGCAAGTTAAAATTGGGATAATTGAAAGAGGGTTTAATAAAGGGACCAGATATAAAGTAGGCAAGATACAAGGGAACTGCATGAAACAGTCGGGACTCCCAGGCTACTAAGAGTGGTTGTTATTAGCCTTAGCCCTTTTTAATGAGTGTGGCAAGAAAACATTTCTGGAGCCTCGAAAGGAAATTTCTTATGGAGAGAGAACTGCCTTGGAAAGAGAAGTTTAATTTGGTTGAGGGACATAGGCAAAATAAGGGAGCAAGAAAATAAATATCCTACTGTATTCTCCCATGGATCTTCGGAAAAATTTTCCCATTGACTAAATCCAACCAGAAGTCTGAGCACATGGGTGTCTTTTAACGTGGTTTATATAAGTTAATCTTCAGAGACTCAAGTGCAGGGTGGATCTGAGAGGCAAACAGAAGATATCGAACACAACAGATGTCAAGAAACAGTCAAATTACTGGATCAAATAATTCACAGATAGCTTTTAGCCCATTGACAGTCCAAATAAATTAAATATTTTATCATTAGGACATAATTTACACCAGGCTAACTTACTCAGAGTAGTGAACAATCAGAACAAGAAAGAAGCAACATTAACTTACTCTCCTCTAAAATACATTATATTTTCTTAAAACGAAATATATCCATAATTTGGTCATTTTACTTTCTAAGACTCTAGGTGGGATGGAATTTATGGCTAATTTCTTTGTAGTAAAATTTGGCTTATTGCTGGGACAAGGGAATACATAGAATTCCAATTAGGTCTTAAGGACACATTCGAAAAAGTCACTTGTGCTCCATTGTCACCATGCCTTCTGCCTGGGACTGCTTTCAGATAGTGTCTTCTCCAATGTTCTCTTCCTGCTCAGTTTTCTTTATAAAATAAAGTATGATGTCAGCAAAAAGTTAGAGTAGGTAGCTCTAAGCTCTCATTTCCCCTCACAGAAACATTAAAAAACAAGCAAAAACCGTTGGGGTCAACTTTGTCAGAACTCTGGAAAACAGTCAGAGGTGTGGAGCAACCAAGTGAATAATGAATTAAGAAAAAGGCACCTTCAAAATAGTAGGAAAGCTTTGTGATATTTTTACCTACCTTTGAGGCATGAAAAGATGGACCCCAGGCTAAGCATTTATAACTGGCCTCCTGTTTACATTTCATGGGACAAAAAATGGTGGGCTCCAGGCCAGACATTCATTACCAGCCCCTTGTTTGCATTTCCTGAAGCAAGAGACAAATGGGCTCCGGGCTACATATTTATGACCACCTTCCTGTCTACACTTTGTGATCTGCAATTCAATATGAGAAACAACAACAGGAATAGGGTGGATAACCGAACATTGGACACTTTTACGGCAGGAACAGAGAAGGGCTAAACCCTGTTAGAGGTCATACGCTTCCCATGTTTGGGGCAAGGGAGACACTACACATGTGCAGAAAAGCACCTTGGGGGTCAAAAACAGGGGGCACCACCCTACAACATGTGATGCTAAGGCCACCCCATAGGCTTCTGAGCTGGAATCCATCTTGAAAAGAAGTTGCACTTGCATGTTGGGGAGGGTCCTAGGGCAGGGCAGGTGTGGAAAAAAAACCCCAGATAATTGGCCAAAGGTAAACAAAGACCCGGAAGAACTGACCTATATAAATGATTTAACTGTCTCTTTACTGCACTCCCCCTCATTAGGAAGGACACCCACACCATTTCTCTTTGGGTGTGCATCTCTGCCTTGCTTCTATCTTAACTAAACAAACTGTTTATTTGCGTTCTCTCCTACTTGTTGTTGTGCTATGTCTCTACTAATAAAATTAGTAGCTGTTTTTACAGTTTTTGCCTCCATGAGAAATTGATTTTTCACTGGGGGCAAGAGCCAGGGAAAAATAGCTTCTAGCCTCTAGCCCTTGCTGGTCTGGTGGCTAGGATTCCTGGTTTTCATCCAGGCTACCCAGGTTCAATTCCTGGGCAGGGAATTAAGATCTCGCTTCAGGTCACCGCTCACTGCTGCCTCTCCGAGATCACCTTTGCCCCACTCACTCCAGTCTTGAAGAGGGAAGCCTACTTTCCCAACGTGGGACCCACTTCCCTGGGTCCAGAAGGATAGGAGCATACATTTTCCACAAATTATTGTATATGTTTGTTCTAACCTGCCTAGGAACTGCCCAACACAAGGCACTTGTCTCTGTTCATATAACTTAGAACTCAGGCCAGAAAAGTGGAGGGAATTGCTTGAAAACATTGCAGATGGTACTACAATTCACAGGTGGCTGGGACAAAAGACTATAATATGTTTTGATTGCCTTAGGCCTAGAAGCAAAAGCTGGGGAGAATTCCTTTGGGGAATTGGAACATTCAAAATCACCACTGTATATGGGGAAATTTGCAGGTCTATGCTCTTGATCACCGCAAGAGGCATTCTCAAAAAGGATCTGAGGAAACTCAAATCTTTCACCTCAGTCTGATTTCACAAGCTCAGTGAAATCCCGTCTAAATGTTGAAGGAGTGCCCGGTTACTCAGTCAATCTGAAAAAACTGTGTGAGGTGTTTTCTGTTTGTTTGTTTGTTTTGTTATTTTTCCTCTTGGTGTCCAAAGAGATATCTGTCAAAATAGTAGTTGAACAGACGTTAGGAACAGAGACTTTAGTGTATACAGTACATTAATCTGAACCTTCAGGAGCCAGATCAAGAAATATATATAAAAGCTGATGAATTATTTTTACCTGTCATATAGGTATATCTATACCAGTTCCTTGATAGTGTTTTATGTTAAGGACTTTATAGTGTTGTGTAGTCTTTGACTGATAAATGACTCAAAAAGTGTACTTACACTACACTTGTCATTATTTCAATCTAAGAAACTACAGGGTTGAATGTTTTGTAAGTATCCACTGCCCTTAGTCAACAGCAGTATTATTTGTACCTCTGTTTAACTCTTCTAAAGCTGTGAAATATTGTATAACTAACTGTGCCCCAAGAAAGCCTGAAACCAATACCATTTTAAATTGATTCTGTCTTCATTTCATATAATATACAAATTAAAAATCCTCCTCCTTATTCATAGCTACTGAATAAACTATAGTTTCCATGGCCAATGCTGCTGATTTCAATTATTACCTCATTGTGATGTTAGAATGGTAACTTGGACATATTTTCTGAAATAAAATTATACTTAAGTCGACTATGATCAAAGTTTTGTTGTAAATATAATCCATTTTTTAAATTTGTATTCACAAACTGTAAAAATTTCACTTGTAATACATAAAAATAAAGTTTTTATGTAGCTTTATTTTATTTTTTAAATATCAGTTAGGGAGATAAAAATTACTAAAAATAATTGTACCAGAAAATTATGGATCAATAAGCAAAATTATCTATTGGCAGAAAAGTGTCAAGAGTATGTGGTCTCAGCAAACAAACAAACTTGAAGTCAATGAGATTTATCTTCTGACTTTGATTTGCAGTCTGGAGAAGGGCACATCATTTGGAGTCCCCTTGACTGGATTTCTTCACCTTAAAAGATATGTCACTATAATATCTATCATCTTCCACACAAGGATAATATATTTAATGAGAGTACTTGTAAAAAGTATTTTGAGTGCTTAGAGGAAAGACATTTTATTAACACAAAAACTTGTCCTTGAGGCTTAAACAAGCAAGTCATAATGTAAAAATAATCAGTTTAGTTTTCAAATTTATTACATCTACTTTAAAGTGCTATATTCTTAAAACAGAAGAACAAAAAGCAGTTTCTTATGAGAAGTATAACTATCACCTCTTCTTATAGTATAATATCAGGATAGAAGACTATAAAAAAGAATGTATATATGTGTAACTGAGTCACTTTGCTGTACAGCAGACATTAACACAACATTGTAAATCAACTATATTTCAATAAAAAATAAAAAGTAAAAAACATAAAAAAACATAAACAAATTCTTTTAGCATAATATTTATGACTAATAATAATACACAGCATTTCCAAAGTAAGCAGATAACACAAGATTATAATAAATTTGGGTATTAAAAGTAAATCATTTGTTAATAGAATAATTAATGCTATAAATCAGTGGCTTTGTTTAATTTCAGTAAGTTCATTGAATACAAAATTTTTTTTAGAGTTGAAGACCCACAGAAAGGTGCTGATTAGTGAGTGATTAGATTTAAGAGCCATATCAAAGCATTGAGATAAAAGAATGGCAATCTGTAGATAGTCATATATCTTTTTCTTTTATTTTTCAGTTTTTCAGCTAATTCACATAAAATTCCAAGAAAATTTAGATCTCTGAAATTTGCCCTCTATAGCTGCTGTTGTTGCTGATGTCAACCTATATCTTTCCTTTTACTCACCAAGGGAGAATTAGTACTGCACCTATATTTAGAGGTATATGGACTATTTTAAAGGTAAGAAAGTTGACTAAAATAAGAGTAATTTCAACTGTTTGATATAAAAGTCAAAGTTTTAGATTATTTTAATTTTAAGACCTTGAGAGATGACCTGTTTCAATGACATGCCTAAGTCAGGTCAAGACTATGTTTCATTACATGTGTTGTATTATTATTTTTCCAAAAGTGCTACAAAAATGACAACACCATTAGCAGTGATGGAATATGTAAAATTTCTGTATAACTCTTACCTTCACTCACATAAGCCTCTTATTTCTTCCTTTGATCTTCTACATAAATATTCTCCTTGAATAGTTGAAAATAACACTTTATCATGCTATTTTGAGCTACACATACTCAAGTATCTTATAATCTATAATTTCTTACATAACATCTAAAGTTTTATACTTTTTCCAGTTTAATTGTGTTTTATTCATGCCAAAACTCATGTGGTAAGAGAAGAGGTCTTCATAAAAAAGCAACATACATGGCAAAATGGAAAAAAAGAAAAAAAAGCTACCACATAGTTTTTCATCTTATATGACTCAAGGCTATTTTTTTTAAGAAAATTTATTTTTTAATATATTTTTAAAGAGATCTAAAGCTATGTGCTTAGTAAGTTGCTATCCAAAAATCTATATTCTTTGACATTTTTGATAAATGGAAAACATTTCAAGTAAATTATTCAATTTTAAAAAGTCTTTGGAAATTAAATGAAGATATTGAAATACATGTAACCATTTCAAAATAATTCTCATTTTTCATATTTTTTCAGCAAAATGTTTCATATATGTGTATATATATATATATGTATATATTTATATATATATCTTTTCCAGAAATCATGTTTATTTGAATTTTAATGAACAGCAAATTTTGTCATGGCTATATTAATTTATCATTAAGAACATGGATGTTTATAGATATAATTGGAATAAAATATACATCTAATTTGTGCATAGTCAATATTATTTTGCATTCTTATGTGTTCATGAATTTTAAAATATGTAAATATGAGTGTAAGAGTGTTGGGTGATGGGGATATGGTTTAAGGCATTGTCATAGTATCATAGTAGAACTACAATATAGAATCAATTGAGGTAATAACAAATATTTTGCACCTTTTTTTTTCTAATATTAAAAAATGTTTACCTGCTGGAACTGGAATGAAAATTCACTAGATCTCTACAGACATAAGCTTAGTAATCAGACTTTCTAACCCAAATCCAGGTAACAAATTACTGATATATGGGATGATAATACCTTTGATGCAGAGTCGCTGTAAAGATCAAGTGGGATGCCATATATGTAATTTTCTAGGACAATATTGGACACAGGTATGTATTTAATTGTGCTGGATATTTTAAAAATCTTAGCTTCCTTTTTTTCTGTACTTCTTGATGGCCCATAATCCTCAGATGTGATAGAAATGAAAAGTTGCTGTCTAACAGCCACTTCCTTTCTTTTTCAGCAATGGCATCCCTGCAATTTAGCTGACGAAGAAAATGTCCAGAATAAGGACTAAACTGCTAGCTCTTTTTTAACTAGCTGTGGCCATGTGACTACATGTGGTCAAAGAGATGTAGAGAATAAAGGTGGTATATACAGTTTCTGGGGTGTATATTTGTGGGAGGAGTTTTCTTTCTTCTCTCTTTCTTCTTCTGCCTGGTTGGGATACAGATATAATGGCTGAAACTGCTGCAGTCAAGTTGACACATAGTGTTGAAACTATATTTTAGTGAAGACAAAGCAATAAAGCAAGATTTTTTCTGCAAGGAAGTATTAAAATAATATATCTTGGGAAACTAGGGCCACCCATGCTAGTAGTAAGCTAGTAGTAACCTGGTATCATCAGGTTAAAGCTTTCTCCTCTTCTAATGGCATTTTGGGTACTTTATGCATAATGATGGTCAACTTCCCATCAATCACTCTAAGGTAAAATGTGTATGTTTTCAATGAGCTTTACTTACAGACATCTAGGTGGATCCATCTAGGTGGATTTCCTTTTCTTATACTCTCAAATATAAATAATGTCTTAGACAATGTGGGCAGCTTTAATAGAATATTACAGACTGGGTGGCTTAAACAACAAACATTTATATCTCACAATTTTGAGGTTTGAGAAGTCCAAAATCAAGGTGCCAGTAGATCCAGTGTCTAGTGAGAATACACATCTTAGTTTGCAGATGGTCATCTTCATGATGTATCCTCACATGGCAGAGGGCAGAAAGAGAGATAATGCTTTTTTATCTATCTCTTTTCATAACAACACTAATCCCATTCATAAGGGGTCCACCTTCATCACCTAATTACATTCCAAAGGCCCCACTTCCTAATGCCATCACATTAAGGGTTAGGATTTCAATATATGAATTATGAATTTTGGGGGGACACAAACATTCAGTCAATAGCACATGAAAACTGAAGACTACAAATTTCTGAAGAAAACCCAATGCATAAAATTAAAAACAAACAAACAAAACAAAAAGAGAAATTCTGATTCTGAGGGAAATAAGGCTATCTAATGGAGCAAAATATAACCTTAAAAAATCGATTAGTGCCCTGAGTGAGATTAGAAAAGATCCTGACTATCCAGAAAGGTAATTTCATAAAAAGTAACAGACAGAAAAATCTTGAAACGCTCTTTAGAATTTAAAAAGAGTTAGAAGAAGTATTGAGGAAATCTTCCAGAATAAGAGCCAACAGTCATGGGAAGTATGAAAGGAAAGATAAAATACTTAAAAGTTTAATTTGAGGCATCAAACATCCAAATAACACACTTTATAAATTGAGAAAAGAGTTAAAAAAAAAGAGAGAAATAATGATTAAATTGGTAAAATCAGAAACTATTCTAAAGACAAGAGCTTTTAATTCAAGGAGTCCATCAAATGGGAAGGATGATGAGGAGTAGAGACTCACACCTGACAAATGATAGTAAGAATTTAGGATACCAAGAAAGGGGAGATACATGCAAGGAATCACAATGACAAAAAGAATGACATAGACATCAAGCCATTTCTGAACGAAAACTTCTGTGTCATCTGAAATTTCACTTGCTATACAAACTAGATTGTTAGTTATTAGTGTTTTCTTTTTAAGAAAATATTTTTTCATAGATTTGCTTTAAGTGAAGTAGTAAGCATTTTTCAAAAGGCTGTGAAAACTATCATATATATTAAACAGAAAACCAATTTGGGTATTAGAATTTGTTCTTGTATAAATTTGGATTTGACAAGGCAGTAGAACCACTATGAATTATATGGACTATGGAATTTATCAGAGGGTATAGAATTTTGAAGTCAATTAAAAAATACTATGGGAGATTATTGCTTCTGTATCTGGTGGAGGTCCTGAAGTTGCTGTAGAACAGCAGGCTGGTAGTCAAGAAGAAAAGCCCTGAGTGAAGCAAGGGAGAGTGAGGATAAAGTAGAGTTCTTGAAGATAAAATGGAAGCTGTATCTTTCACTCACCACTTCCAACCTTAGTGATGAGCCTTCCTGCACCATCTGTAGACTTTGCCTCAGTGGTACATGTCAACACTTCTCAACCTGTCCCAGGTTGAAGACAGGCAATCCAATGGAATCTGGAGGAATTTCACCCGGCTGCTTCACAATGCCCCAAGGTGAGACAGCAGATCAGGTTCAACAGAGTGAATTTCAATAGTCTCTGATGCCCTACATTGAACTTCAGAGAAAAATGGTACTGCCTCACTCTGCCTTCCAACACTCGCCTAACCTGGGACCATCCAGGGAAGGAGATTTGGAGAATAGTTCAACTTAGCTAGGTTGAACCAGTCCCCAAAACAAAATATTTGGACTCTATAAAGTTGTGGCACTAGGCTTAACAAACTTAGCCTAATTGAGGAAATGAGACACAGTTTGCAACAATTATAATATAAACTAGATTGTGATATGCTACACACTATCAGAATCTCACACCCCCAGTGTCTTATGGCATTAAAGATCATCAGCTTCTTTCTGAGTTCTGAAGAAAGTTGTTTTATTTTTTTTGGGCCGCCATTTGAGGGATTTCAGTTCCCCAACCAGAAATTGAACCCCCAGGCCACGGCAGTGAAAGCCCAGAATCCTAACCTCTAGGACACCAGGGAACTCCCGAGAAAGTTTTTTTTATAGATTAAATTTATTTATATCCATTTTTTTCAGTGTTGACTTGTGGTCTTTTCATCAACCAATCCCTCACTTTTTTTAATTTTAATTTTATTTATTTTTTGTTAATGGTAACAACTAAAACCAGAGAAGGATAGACTAAAATCTCTGACTGAAATCTGATTTGTAAAACATTTTTGAGGAAATTGCTTTAATATGTGTTCATGACTCTGATTTCTGGAAGTCAATGCAAGCCCATCCATAAAGGATAAGGCCAAGGACACAGGTTTCACAGCAAGCCATTCATGGTAAAGTCCTACTGATTCACAGGAGTAAGAAGGCTTTCATTTCTCCTAAGTTACTGCCAGTCAAGGCCAGTATTACTTAGCCTTGAAATCAAGAAGCATGGGGATCAAATAAATGTCTTGGTGCCAATAATTAGGATGCTTTTGGAAACTTGGAATGTTAATTACGAGAGTTGAACTATTCTTAACGGCATGTAAGCACTTTTTAACTCTTGTGACACCACTATAAATTTGTTTATCTATAACCATAATTTAAAAATTGCTCTTTTACTTCGCAGATTCCAAATAAAATTTGGTAACTGGTTTATTGAACAGTTTGAACTCAGTAGGGCACAAACATGAAAATCAATTGGCATATTCCAAGTGACCATAATGTGCCAAACTCCATAGGAGGTGATGTGAGTTATATGAAAATGAATTAGACTTGACCCCAGTTCCAGAGAATTTAGTTTAATAGAGAAAATAAGGTATGAGTTGCAACAATTGTATATAGTCATTATGATCACCATTTAAAAATTTACCCTTTTAACCTAATAAAGGAATAAATGACAACATTTTATGGTGAAAATATGTATATGTTTAAGGAACTTGCTTAATATTATATTTTTACCAATAGAGAGCTCAGGTACACAGGTTATCTACGAATAATTCTTATTCATTAATGGGAACACACAGTTTTAAAACTGAAAAGAAATTAAATTTTAAAGAAGTCATCTTTTGTATGAATTCATGCAGCTAATCAATGCAAGAATCAAGAGTTAAATCCAGGGATCCTGATACCCAGATTGATACCTGTTTTCATTAAATCATTTTCAAAATATGTTTTCAAACTGTATGATTATACAGCTTCATTTACATAAAATGTGTATACATATCCAACATATGTAAACCTATAGACACACAAAGTAGCTTCATGGTGCCAGGGGCTGGAGGGGAAAGGGGAAATGGAGAGTGACTGTTTAAGTACAGGGTTTCCTTGTTTGTTTGTTTTTTGAGGGGGTGATGAAAATGTTTTGGATCTAGCTAGTGGTGTTGGTTGAAAATTGAATGTACTAAATGACAATGGATTGTTCACATTAAAATGGTTAATTGTATGTTATGTGAAGTTTACCTCATTAGAAAACCCTAGAAAATGATTATGTATATCTAACATAAGGTAAGAATTTAAATTGGTGCAGCTATTATAGAAAACAGTATGGAGGTTCCTCAAAAAATTAAAAATTGAACTACTATATGATCCAGCATTTCCACTTCTGGGCATATAAACAAAGAAAACAAACTGGGTATCTTGAAGAGTTGGCTGCACTCCCATGTTTATTGCAGCATTATTCATAACAGCCAAGGTATGGAAACAACCTAAGTGTCCATTGGTGGATGAATGGATAAAGACAATATAAATACATAAATAGTGGTAAATATAAAAGTATAAAAAATATAAAAATATAAAAATAAATCATATTACTAGTATATTATTACATATTATTCAGCCATAAAAAGAAGGAAATCCTGCCATTTTCAACAAATGGATGAACCTGGAGGGCATTACACTAAGTGAAATAATCCAGACTGAGAAAAACAAATATTGTATCATATTACTTATATGTGGAATCTAAAAGAAAGAAAAGTTTTTAAATGTTTATTTCATAGAAAGAGAAAATAAAAAGGTGGTTGCCAGGGCTGGGGGAAGGGAGAAATGGGATGATATAGGTCAAAGGGTGCAAACTTTCAGTTATAAGAAAAATAAGTTCTGAGGACCTATTTACAGCATGATGACTATAGTTAATAATATGGTATAGTGTTCTTCGAAGTTGCTGAGAGTAGATCTTAAGCATTCTTACTGCAAAATAAAGTTAATTATGTGAGATGCTGGATGTTTTAAGTATCTTGATCTTGGTAACTATTCCACAATGTATATGTGTATCAAATTATCACGTTGTGCACTTTAAATATATACAACTATTTCTGTCAATTATTCTTCAATAAAGTTTAGAAAATCCTACAAATAAAAAGAGCATAGATATCTGTGACACATTTTAATATGTATTTTTTGTCCTATAATCTTAGTGACAGATTCCGGGCTTTCAAAAGTATTGTTCTTTTGAAAGATATGAAGTCAAATAATATCAAAAATAAGCTACTGTAAATTTTAACAAAAATAATATGAACATTTATGTTAAAAAAGCTGAGAGGAAGACTCAGATGCTGTTAACTTGGCAAGTCTGCTCTTAGAGGAACTTATTTAAAAGGAAAAGAAAAAAGTATATATATATATATATATATATATATATATATAGATCAGAAGACACCTAAGACACTAATCCATAAATTAGGAAGGTTTGGCAAAAGGAGAGTCACCTGGAGTTTCCCACAGGAGGAAGCTCAAAGAAATTCTTGAAGCTCCTCGTAATAGAAAATGCTTAATGATGCACACTGCTCAGAGGAGAGAGGCTCACCAGGAAAAGCAAATTGTAAACCACTTGTTTACAGCAAAGGGAACTAAGCCCATCCATTGGATGGTAGGAGCTTACTTGGACTAGGTTTAGCTGTGAGAAACAGTATAGGGGGATGCAAACCAAGGAATAAGGAATCATATGAATCTATCCCTCTGGCACTGGGGAGAAGAGAAAGTTCATTGTGAACAATAGCAATCTTCCCATCTCTGTTATCCAGGGAGATTAAAAATTAATGAACCCACAGGCAAAAAATCTTTGGCCATGAGGGGAATCCTTGTTAGCTTGGAACACTGTTCTTGACATGAATCTCTAAATCACCAGTCCTTCAGCTATGAGTAATCCCAAAGAAATCAATACAGAACCTGAATGTTATCAAAAAAAGAGGAGGAAAGTAAAAGATAAACATGACAGATGACTATCAAATAGAAGAAATATATGTTGCCAAGGAGAAGATAAAAATTGCATCCAATTATTTTTGGAACATTTTTAAAATACATTTAATGAAGCAATTGAAGCAAGATCGAAAGCATAATTATAAAAACTCAGGGGAGAGATAGAAAGGTACAAGAAGATAAAAGGTGAGCTGGAATAGCTCAGGCAGTAAGAGTAAAAGGGAATACAATTGACCCTTGAACAACTCAGTGGGGGTAGGGGTGGCAGAGTGGTGGTTAGGGTTACAGACCTTCTGAGCAATTGAAAATCTGCATAAAACTAACAGTCAACTCTGCGTATCCACGCTTCCTCCATATTTGCAGTTCTGCATCCACAGATTCAACTAACCTCAGATGGTGCAGTACAGTACTATTTACTATGGAAAAAAACTTTGCATATAAGTGGACACACACAGTTCAAACCTGTGTTGCTCAAAGGTCAAATGTACATCACCACTCTCCTTTGAGAGTCTTAAGATGGGGCATTCCTTTAAATGATGTGGGGTGTTGCTATTTTGGGGATGACATACTCAGAGGAGAGGATGCTTATGAACCCTGCCTTTACACTGCTTTCTTAAGGTGCTCCATGAAGGTGTGCGGAATCATCAGGTCTGGAAATCATTCTAGGCATCTGTACTTGGGTCTTATTTAAACCCTTTTAGTGACCTCATCTTTATTTTAGACATACATCAGGCACAATGACAATTTTAATCTCTTTGACATTTCATCACATGGAGATAAATATAAGTATGTCACTGAAATTAACACAATTATAGAGGCATTTTGGAAAGAAAGGTACAATTTTTTTCCTGGCTTTTTGAAAAATTTGACTAAAATGTTTGTCTTTTAGAAGCAACCATCTGGGCACAAGGCATTTAGAATGAGGTTTTGAGAACATTTTCAGTCTGTCTATAGGGTATAAGATTGGAGGACACAGTGATACTTTCTGTGCTGGGTATTTGAAACATGAACGTTTATTGTGTTTTTTACTTATCCAAATCTATGTAGCAAAGAAATACTCCCAGATGTTTTGAACACAGCCACATTTCTGAGAGCACTCTAGGTGCATGAAAAGCATTCATAAAAAACTAGATCACTTTCATAAATTGATGTTATAACATAGTAAGTGTACCCAAGTTTAAGATATTGCTAAAAAGTTAATGTTTCTCTGTCTCAGCATATTTTTAATATTTATTGAAGAATAAGAGAAAATATCTTTAACACTTATTCCATTCATTAAAAGAAAGAAAAAAAAAACTATCTTATCAAACAGAAATGATTTGAGATAAACAGAAACTAAGAATATAATAGCATTAATCAACACAGATAAAGCATCAGAGATACACCATTGTTCTCCTTTATATTAGAAAAATTAAAGAATTAAAAAGACACATAGCCTATTAAAGTCTAATCTCCCTTTCTTTTTTTTTTCACACTTGCTATGCTTTTCCCTGTGGAAAGACTGAAAAAATAATGCAAAAGAGCAATTTGCTAGGTTGGAAGAATTAAATTGATAGGTTCTAAGAACTTAAGAGACAAATCTATGCAGGGCATCATTTCAAATCCTGTGACCACTCTGTTTTGAACTCAACTCTTCTTTGTTCTTTGCCACAGTTTTCCCAGCATTTTCCACTGGGAGAGTGCTGTTTTATTAATAAAATATAGCTTGCATATAAACACAGAGAATAAACATAAATTCAGTAATTGTCCTCTACAAAGCAGTAGTTGAAAACTCTTGTGGGGTAACAGCATTCTAATCTGATAACACAAACATACTTTATGACTGCAGAATTCTTCATTGGACGTGTTAATTATTCACACCATTATGGTTATCTTTTACCTCAATGGGTGCAGTCACTCATTTATTCATTGAATAATAAAGAATCAAAAAGAAATTCAGATAAAAGGTAAAATTTATGAAAACTTATAGGAGAGTGGGAAAACGTTCAATTAAATCAGTGTGATATGAGTTTGACTAGCACAGGGATCAGAAAACACAAGTAAAATCCAGCCCACTGTGTTTCTGTATGACCCAAAAGATTAAAATGATTTTTACATTTTTAAATAGTTGAAAAATATTGAAAAAGAAAAGTGGTATTTCATAATGCATGAAAAGTATGTGAAATTCAAATGTCACTCTTAATAAATACATTTTTATCTATTGAACGTTTATCATTGTATCGTTTACGGCTGTTTTAGTGCTATGACCAGTTGAGTTGAGTGGTGGCAATAGAAATCATAGGGCAGGCAAAGCTTAAAATATTTACTCTCTGGCCCTTTACAGAGAAAAGTTTGCTGATCTCTGGACTAGAGGAACACAGAATAGCATGGAATTAATATGAGCAACTCTGCTGGAGTGGTCAAACAGGCAGAGTACATACAGATGTCCTCTAACAAAATAAGCATTCATGTTCTATCAAGGGAAACCAAAAAAAAAATTATGCTGGGCACTTTAAATTCTGAACATGGCCCACAAGAATTTCTGATGGCCCTGCATTGATAGTGATACCTTGCCATTTAATTACATTGTACTTTGCCCTGAAATCCTTAGAAACTAGTGGTGTTTCTGCCCCTAACCCAGAAACAAAATAAGCAATTAACTGGGATTGTAAAATGGAATGTCCACTCACCCCCCTTTCAACAAAGGGCAGGTAACTTTGCAAGAGAGAAGTGTTTTCGCAAAGTTGTGCCTAAAATCCTCTGCCCAGGATCCTCTTCTACAATATTTCTGAAGAAAACCTCTGTGTGTCAGAGATAAGCAGTAAAACAAGAATGTGATAAACAGACTTTCACTACAGGTACTTTATAGGGAAAGCACAATTTTAAACAAAAACAAAAACAAAATTCCCAAACATTATCTTTACCATATTTTTCCTTCCTCTATCTAATATATTTTTAATATAGAATTATACCAATAAAATAAATAAGCAATGCTATAAAAAGATTTAAGTCGTGAATATTAAATAAAAATACCTCTATATGAACACGTTACTATACTCATTATTTTAACGATTACATGAGGCATGCAGGGGCCCGATTTCGATCCCTGGTCGGGGAACTAGATCCGGCATGCATGCTGCAACTAAGAAGCCTGCATGCCGCAACTAAAGATCATGCATGCTGCAGCTAAGACCCGGCACAGCCAATATAAATTGATAAAATTAAAAATAAATAAATAAATATTTTTTTAAAAGTTATATTTTATTCAATCACTATCCCTATAACCTTCTCTTTCTCTTCTCCTTTTGAGGTTTAATTATTATTCCATAAATAGAGAATTTACATGCTATGTATATGAGAATATATTTTTCTAGGACATGATTCTAAATATAATTATTTTACAAACTTTAGAAAAACTCTTTTCCTTCTTTTACACTCTTGTGATCTATCTAATCATAGTGGCATCCATTCATGAAAGAGCTCTCTAAGACTGGGCAAGATTACGTTGACTCCAGGTGTCTAAAACATGAACTGAGTTCAGTTAGTTTGATCTTTACATCCAACAAGCACAGAACAATGTAGAAGATACCATCTGGCTGAGCTAGGATCACTCTTGTCAGTAAAGGAATATATAATATATTGGGGGAAAAGACAAACAAAAACAAATGCAAAAGGTTTTCAGGGAAACAAGTATTTTCCACATTACTTGTGTTAGTTTTCCATTTGATAAGGTGAAAAGACTACTAGAGGTGATATAAAATAGATTAATGTTGTCTGACTAATGGCCATTATTGTAACATAACTATGAATCAAAAAAATCCTGGATCACAAAAAAGTTAAATATAAAAAAAGACAAAAGTCTGCACTGTTAGAAAAATTTAAAGTAGGGGGGCTATCTCAGCTTACCAATTAAACCTGTTGTCTCTGAGTAATCATAGCATCTCTTTAACTTTCAAAAGTGTCGTCTTAAAGGTTCAGCTCTCTGCCTCTGAGACTCTGGAATGTAAGATACACATTCAGGCAGCAAATCATTAAATAGAGTGATATTCCCTTCCATATGGGGAGACAGATTCTTGAGAAGTTCCTCTGGAACTGTGTTTCTCATTGCCTACCAGAAATTCTAATGTTTGAACGACTGATAAGTTAAAAAACTATCAAATACCACAATAACATACATATATCACAGCTACCCACAAGTAATAAAGGCCCACAACTACAAGCTATTATGTGATAAATTAGCAAGATTTTGACTAAAAGGATTACTCTAAAACTTTATAAGCATGTTTAACAGCTTAGTTCATTACAGACATTTGACGATTGTTTTTTCTTGCCTTTTGATTGCTGTGTGATACTATGAGGTAAAAAGGATCTTGGGGGATGTCATGAATTCTCAGGATCCCCCGTGAACCCTTTCACAATATCACTACTGTCCTATACGCTATTAAGTGATCATTAAAACTTCAGTTTTATCACTACATGAATTCTAGCTAGCAAATGAAATGAACAAGCAAATGATGCCTTTAAGTTATTTTTAAACTAATCTTTAAAGAAAGACTAAAGGTACAAAAATTTGATTTCCAGAGGAAGACAGTTTTTATCATTCTTAAATTACATATAAAATTTCATCAGTTGTAACAACTGTTGATGGTTGGGGAGGCTATGCATATGTGTGGGGCAGGGGACATAGGTGAACTGTCTATACTTTCTGCTCAATTTTGCTGTGAAGCTAAAACTGCTCTTTAAAAGGTCTATTAAAAAGACACATATATATAGAACAGTGGTGCTCAGCCTTTATTGTATATCATAATCACATGGAGGGCTAGTTAAAATATAGATTGTTGGGCCCACGCCTAGATTCTCTCATTCAGTCGGTTTAGATGAGGAACAATAACTCGCATTTCAAAAAGTTTCCAGGTGATGCTTCTGGTCCTTAGGCCACAGTCTGAGAACTACTGACATGGAGAAACCCAGAGCAGAGTTGTCTTATGGTTGGCTGAGTCTTGAAAAAGTTTCTCCTTTAGCATAGAAAAAATAATGAATTCAAAAGGCATCCCTGTGTTAGTAACTGACTAATTACACTTGAAGGAGATTATGGGATATCTGTGAGATAAAAATCTTCCCAGTTTTTCTATTTAAAGTTATTTTCTATTTAAATTTATTTTCTAAATGATGATTGGTCTTATTCTTTTTACTGAATGGGTGGCTCTTTTCCAAGTTATATTTGTGAATATTTCCAGGAACCTAGTGTAATTTTTTAGAAAAAAATGTTAAGGCTGTTTATATGTACATGAAATATGTAACAAGAAAGAATCAGTAAGTAGAAAATGTGATAACTGATTTTGCATTTTTTTCTCAATAACAATTTACTATCCTTCTTAAATATTATAATAATCATAATTTTAGTAAAATGGTATAGAATTCACATTTATTTCTGATTAATTATGGTTGAGGAAATATATACTCCATGTTGTAGGGTAGTAAAAGGTGATTAAGTATTCTATCAACATCATTGAATTAAAAGGAAAAATAATTCCTTTTACTGACATTTGAAAAGTCTAACAGTGGCAATTACACAGACATATTGTGTTACTGAAGTTATAGGATTATTAAACAATTTTATCATGCAGTGCCTCTTGGACTTGTCTTGAAAGCCCAGAGAATATAATGATACTTAAGCCTGACAGAATTATTCATTATAAACACTATTATTATTGTTAATTTCATTCTCTTGCATGCATTAATCCTTAGTTCTAAACAAAGCTTGAACCCAAGACATTCCATACTCATTAGGAATACAACTTCGTAATATTTTAGATTTTCTGTCTTACACATTGATTCAACTCATACAATTATTTAAATACCCAATGTTTATATTTGATTATAGTTTTGCAAACATCAAATGACATTTCTCAGAGTAGCTATTATAGATAATATTTTCTGGTGGGGCTTTCCCTGGTTTGAGCTCAGAGATGTCTTAGATATGCAGAGCAAACACTGAAATCCAGATCTGTGTTCACTTTTCAGTGTTACCTTATACTTAAAACATGGATCTCTTAGAGTGACTAGAAATGATCTAAGAATTTTAGCTTACAAACAAGCAGAGGTGCAGAGAAATTTTCTGGCTTTCCCAGCTTTACACAGTCAGTGGCACGACCAAGAATAGATCTTAGACCCAAGTACCTGCTCAGTGCTCTTGCTTCAGTACCTTTCTGCCTCTCTACTCTGCAACTTGATGAAGCAAAGCAAAGAATAGTTACCTTGCTTTATTGTAAAGAGCAAAAGCATGCATGTATCATAACAGACACTGGAAAACAAATTAATGAGAACTAGCTTGTGGATGCTTCTCTACCTAAAATTACCCTGAGTCAGCTGAGACTAACAAAGTTGTTTCTGCTGAGAGTGAGAGGATGGAGAATGGTCCTCTTAGCCCAGGGCAAGGTGTTTTGGGGGAACACTACTGATCTAGAATTTCCTGCTCATGTATGAACTGATGGAGCATGATTCCTTTGGTCTGTAGGATGCTGTGAAAGGCATTTAACTGACTTTTGTGTAAGTTTAGTCCTGTGCCTATTCAGAGTATTTCAGAATTATATTTTCATTCTCAATTGTTCTGTATCTTCTATATATAAAGATGCTTTGGATTTTAAAAGGTGAAAATCCAAATATGAAAGGGAAATTTGGAAACATAGTGGGTAAAGATTTAAATAGTTTTAAAAATTTGGAAAGCCATATTTTAAAATGCTGTTACTTTATATGTTACAAGAGGTGTCTGTTATGCTGTGCATTGCATTTAGAACCCCTGTGGGTAAGTAAGTGATACTTACTTGACTCAGAAATTTCATTTTTATGACCAGAATGATAATCTGCTCAACTCCATGGGTACCACAAAGAACCAAATAGTGGGAAATAGAGCATAGCCTGTAGAATCAGAAAAAACATGATTCAAATTCTAGACCTTCCATTTAATAAAACTAAGCAGAAGCATAGAGCAAGGCTAGGGCCTCCAAAACACAAGCTGTGTGGTATTGGCTCTGACATTTCACTTTTCTGATTCTGAAGTTTCTCTTCTGTGAATCATGATTAAGAATACATGGCTCATGAAGTTATTGAAAGTATTCAGGAAGATAATATGTGGGAGAATAGCTAGCTTAGAGACTGACACATAGGGCTTTCATACTTATTTTACTAAATGTATTTATTAGTTATTAAATTATGAACTTTCCACTTTTTCTTATTTATTTTCCTTCTTTATTTTAAAATTGTTTGAAAACCAATTTACATTTCTTTGTTGCTTAATGGATTTTAAATACTAATGATGCAAAAGAATGAGTTAAACTGTCCTAAAATACAAGAGAACATATGAGATTAAATAGAGAAGGATAAGGATTAAAGAAAATGTGTATTAAAGAAGGATTTAAGAAAGAACTTGCAAATGTTGTTAGCATATACAGTCTCCTCATTCTTAATCCAATGTAATTAAAATAATCTGCTTTTAAAATGTATGCACTTATTTATGTTTAATATTTAGAAAGATAGATTAATGAAACACTAATTCTGTAACAATATGCCTCAAGTAGTCTAAAGAGAAAGATGCGATGGTTAGAAGAAGTTGGGTTGCTTTTAAATAACTGCTTTACTTTTTAGGACCGTATTTTAAAATCATAACAGAATAAACCTCAGGGAAAGAAGAATATTTGTTAATTTTTAAAAAGTGTTATTTGAGGAAATATGCTGTTTGTGTAGAGTTTTATCTCACATTAAAATGACAGTGAAAGAAACCTTGAGGGGAAAAATAGAATAATTTAGCATAAATATATAGACACCTTCAGATAGGGAATTTTTTTCCAAAAAAATTATAAAAGTCTATTCAATGTACATAAGTGGCTAAGTAAAGTTTTCATGAAAGCCTACATAAGTGTGAAAATATAGATTATCCATAATTATATGTAAAGAACTTGAAAAAGGTATGTAAAATATTTCAAGCACATTAATACTTGTTATTGTTTCATAGATAAAGAAATTAGTGGATGGAATATTAAATAATAATTATTTTTATCAACAAGTGGCAAAAACGTGATGTCACTAGTATTGCCAAAATTTGGCTCTGTACACAGGTGCTGGATTAAACCTAAGTGACAGAGTTTTGGGTGAAGTAGAAAGAAATATAGCTTTATTGCAGGGTGCCAAGCAAGAAGTCCAGGGAAGCTAGTGCTTAAAAGACCCAAACTCCCAGGGAAAGTTTTATAAAGACTGGGTGAGGGAAGGGGTTTGTGGGGTGTGTGATCAGCTCATGGACATTCTTCTGATTGGTTTGTGGTGAGGTAATTGGGAATCAGCAATATCAGCCTTCTGGTTCCAACTCGTTTGGGGTCTATGTGCTTGTGGGCAGCATACAGTTAAATTCTTCAACCTGGTGGGAGTTTCAGTATTTGCAAAACAGCTCAAAGGACATGGCTCAGAATATTATCTATAGTCCTTGACTTTGTTTGATGGCTAAAATAATATTATTTTGTCTTGCTTGACTGTTTTCCTTTCTCACTTCTCTGATTAAATTTATTCTTTGACTAAAGTTTTTCTACAAACAAAAGGCAGGTGGAGGACATGGGTGGGAGTCTGTTCTGGGAAGGCCTATAGCGTCCTGCTCAAAGTAGTGAAAAAAAAAAAAAAAAAGCAAGAATGAATGATATTGTGAGTCTCCAGCCTATAAAACTTTTATCTTTTATGTGGATCATTGCATTTTTCTTAACGACTCTTTAGAAATATTAAGGAAGACAGTAAACAAATAAATAAGCATAATGAAGAGAAGATACTCTTATTTTCTAATCTAAATAAAATTTAGGAAAATATTGATGTAGCCTAGAAAACAAAATGAAACTAAGCTAAGCACTTGAAGTCCAAATGGCTAAATTTCATTCCTGATTTGTTACTTTTTAACTCTGTGACCTTGACAAAATAACATAATTCTTCTGGTTTCACCATATATTAGATGAGGAGACTCAATAAAATAATTCTCTTAGAGACATTTAGCAGTTCTCTGCTGTCAGAATTCTAAGTCTTACAATATTTTGAAGACTAATCATCAAGGGTATGGCTCATCACACACTATGGCTTCATATATATTCTGGCTCCAAAATTGTGAAAGCATGGGAGCAAAGTGAAATTCAAGAAATATAAAATCACAGGTTTGGAGAAGGATTTGTTGAGATAATACAGAATTCATAGGTAAAAAGCAAAGCATGTCTCACATAGCTCAATTCAATATTAGTTCCTTTGAAAATGAAAATTCACTCTCTGCAGACAATTTAGATCACCCCTTCCTCTGGGATCTACTGAAACTTAGTATATTACACTTTACTCAGTCACATACATGAAAGTCTCCTCTATTAGACCGTGCTCCCCTCCAAATAAGGAACCATTAGTCTTTACTGTCTCAGCATCGAGCAAAATACCTGACTCTCTGTAAGCTGGCAGTAATGTTTTTCAATCCTATTGAAAGCTTAAATTTCAATGAACCTAATGTACAATGGAAAGCTTTTTTAAAAGCAAAATCGGCTTTCATGAAAACTTTACTTAGCTACTTATGTACCTTGAATAGACTTTTATAATTTTTTTGGAAAAAAATTCCCTCTCTGAAGTTGTCTATATATTTATGCTAAATTATTCCATTTTTCCCCTCACGGTTTCTTTCACTGTCATTTTAATGTGAGATAAAACTCTACACAAACAGCATATTTCCTCAAATAACACGTTTTAAAAATTAGCAACTGATGTATTACTTATAATTTTCTGCAGGAGTAAGCTCTGAAGCCTTGATCCAAAACAGATAAGACCTTAATACCAAGGCATCTTTCTTTGAAGAGGATCACCTTGAAGCCCTGACTCAATGATCTCAGAAGATGAGAGAGTATGGCAAAACCAAGAAGTAAGATAGATAAGTGAGGTGAGATGAAAAGTCATTTAAAGGACAAAAGAAAAAGATGAATTCAGTTACATTATTCTTTGAAAAGTGGCTTCTGTTCATGCATAAATGCCAACATTTGAGAGTCATTATCAGGAACATTGAAGGGGAAAGGTACTTCTTTGTCCCTTTCAAGGTACTGAACAAGAAGTTTCCATAGTAAAGAATGAATTCAAATGTTAAACCTGGAGAATATGCAACCTGTAAGTTTTAGGTTCCAATGTTATTCCTAGGTAACACGATAAATTATATTTGTGACATGTTTGTGACAAAGGCATACATTCATCACTGGTAACCACAGGCACGTTCACTTTGGCTTTGGATGGGAAATAATAACGTAAACATCTCTCAACATCCATGCGCCATTTAGTCAGATATAGCAAACCCAGTATCTATTAGGTGCTGTCTCCTGCTTCCTGACTTCTGCCTCTCTGGAGTCTTCTAGACCAGGGGTGGGACAATGGTTGGAACAGGGAGCTGAAAGAGACTTTTTCATGGGTTCACACAAGTGGTTCTAGGCCGAGAGTAGGCAGTGGTAACCCAGAGTCCTGAACCCAGCCCAAATCCAACATGGGTAAAAATTACCCCAAATCAGGGTGTGAACACAATTCTGATATCCCAATCTTATAGTCTGGGTGAATTTATGAAGAAAATAGTGTCAGCCAATGGTGATGGTGATTGTGATGGCAGAGGGCAGGTGGAAGGTTGGAGAGAATATTAAAGAAGAGAAACAGGGACCGGCTCCATACAGGTCTCTATCCAGACTTGGGGTGCCCTGCATAGGTATCACTGATGGCCCTGGTTTTTGAAAGTTAACAAATAAATATGGATTTTCCTGTGGTTAGTTTAAATAAGGTATTGGATTTTGTCTCTAATCTCAAGTTTGGCAGGCTCATAAATTAATATTTAATTGATGGTCTGATTAGCAAAATGTCTTGCTGACTCAGATTAAAATTAGGAATGAAATATATTTATTTGATTTTCCTTTTTGTTATGGAAATGATACCTTGTTCAAATCACTCATTTTCTCTTTGTTCTTAAAGAGATTCTAACCTAATTTGTGTTCATTTTTTTAATGAGCTTTTCTTAAAATTTTAATTTTGTAATAATTTAGACTTGCAAAAATATACTCATCCCCAAATTCTATCAAACCAGTAAACTAATATTGATGTAATGCTATTGACTAAACTACAGACTTACTCAAATTTCACCCATTTTTCCTTTATCTCTTCTGGATCCTATCAGCTAACCCACATTGCATTATGTTTTGTCTCCATAGTTTCCTTGAACCTGTAGCAGCTGTTCAATCTTTTCTTGTTTTTCATGACTCTGGCACTTTCAACACACTTTGGTTGAAGTGTACTGATCAATTATGCTGTAATATCCCTCAACGTGGGTTTGCCTGATGTTCTCTCATAGTTGGAATAAATTTAAGCATAGTTTTGCAAGCATAGCAGAGAAATGATGTCATGTCTTCAGGGAATCATATCTAGGAGTTTATGACATCACTATGACTTAACACTGGCAATGTTTTCCTTGGCCACTTGAATAAGGGAATATCTGCTGAATTTCTGCAATGTAAAGTTACTATCTTTACCCTTGTAATTAATAACTATCTTGAGAGAGATACTTTGAATATATGCAAGTCCTGATTCTCCTCAAATTTTCACCACTAATTTTAGAATCAATTTTCTGGAACTAAATACATATTCTTTGCTCTCTCTCCTTCCTCTCTCTCTCTCTCTCAAACTCTTTTTGGTATTTAAGAAGGTATATGTTTTTGTTCTAGTGGTTACCACTGAACTTATAACTTCCTTCTTGACTTTTGTGTTATTTTTTTTATTTTACCCTTTAAGATCTTTTAAATCATTTATTGCCTTTATAACAATAACCCTTATTTTTTTGTTTTCTTCCTTCTCCTCAACCATTATTTCAGCTGCATTATTTCTACTTATTCATATGATATAATGTTGTCTATCTTAATCCCCATCTTTGTTTAATTGTGTAAGTACATTTATATATTTTAAAATGCCCACCATTGGGCTTTTGCCAAAAATTTCCTCAGTCATTATTTGGATGACATCAACCTCTGGCAGAATGTGTAAGAAAGACTGAAATATGCAGAATTCCCTAAGTTTTTGAATATTAAAAACATTTTTTATAATATATTTGATATTTGAAAGACATATTGTCTAGATATAAACTAAGTTTTAAAAAATACTACTCTATTAGTTTCTTGATTTTATATTGATTTTGCAAAGTCTGATGCTTGTCTAATCTTTTGCACTTGTGCATTATTAGATCTTTTTTGTCTGGGCACCATGAGGATTTTATCTTTGAAATGTAATAGTTTTACTAGGAAAAATAATAGTTTTACTGGAAAAAGTCTAGACATTAATTGCTTTGGATTAATTTTCTCAAGTGTTTGGTAAGCCTTTTCAATGTGTAGATTCACATTTTTTTTCTATCTCTGAAAATTTTATTTGCTTATAGTTATAAAAATTTAATTGTTTTGTTTTTTCTTTTTCAAGAACTCCAATTATATAAATATTATTCTTTCTTTGTCTATGTTCCAGTTTCACTCCTTTCTAATGCTTTTGCTCCATTATGCTATTTTCATTATGATGTCTTTTTCCTATATTTATTTAATGTATTTTTTAATTTAATTTGAACCTATTCTATTTGGGGCACCTTAAAATTATTTTTTTGTTGTTGTTTTTGAGGTAATTTAGTTACTTTTGGCACATTTTTTTCTGATTTAAATCAACTTTTTAATTTTTTTCATCTTGGTCCTTAATTTCTTATTGAAGGGAATTTTTCACATCCTCAGATACTTGCTTGAGTATGTTTAATTTTCTCTGAAATGTAGGCTTATATTCCCTTTTCCTGATTCCTTGTTATTTTCAAGATAGGTTTATTCAGTTGATTTGTGTGAAATTTTATTTCTTGAAATTTGAAAATATTTTCCTCTTAATTTTACATTATTTTTGTTCATTTAAGATATTAGGGAGTTCTACTAGATTTCCATTTTAATGGTGTCATTTCCTACTAGACTAGGAAAAATTGGGTGCATTAGCAGAGTTAATTGCTTGTCTGTTTGTTTTCTTGTATGTTTGTTTTGGTAGGCTGGGTTGATTGTGGGTCTTTCAATCTTGAGTATGTGTATGTTTCCCCTGTTTGCCTTGTAAGACTCTAAATCTCTCACTTTTTCTTCTTTCTCTCTCCACCTCCTCATTGCCAAATGACACATCTTCTTTCCTATTTGCCTTTTTAATTTCATAGAAGTTAAATATTTAGAATCCTGTCCCTTTATATCTCATTTACCCCTTTAAATCTATCCCTTTAAATTTTATGCCTGGTCCTGGCTTTGGCATTTTTTTTTTTTTTTTTTTTTTTTTAATAGCAGCTACTTTGAAATCCCTTCCCTATGGTCTGTGCTCTGACCTGCCTGGTTACTATTTTAGTATTTTAAACTTTAGGATAGATTTAATCTTTCTGGAGGTTGCTCCAACTATCCTACAGGACCTTTGCTAGAATCGCTTCTTTGTCTTCTCTGCATTTTTTCTCAGCTGGCCTTTGCTTACCTGAAAGCCAATGAGAGGCCAATGGGGAGCTTGCATTTGTTGGATCAAAATGTTGGGTTTTAGTTTTTTTTTTCTTTTACTCACAGTTATTTTGCAGTTTTGGCATTCATTGTTCTCAAATAATGCTGAGTGTGTAATTTTGTATAGAATTTTCATAGTCATGAAATCTCATTTGAGAAGGAATTTTGGGGAGATTAGTGATCACTACACATCCACCATTGTCTTTAGCAATCCTAAAATCCCCCTTACCTAAGCGTTTAATATACAATACCTTTTACACTGATTCTTACTTGCTAAGCTCAGGCTTCTGATGCAAGGAGGGATCTAAGGTTTCATCTGGCCCCAGTAACACACATATACTTTATATCTGAAGCCACACTGCTTTAATGATTATCTCAGGTCACATTAGGTTTCATTCTTCCATAGAAAACACTATTCCCACTTTACTGTATCTTCTCACTATAGATGTACTAGCTCTAAGGTACTTATGAGCTGTAGTATACTATATTTTAAAATTTTAGACCCTTATATCATACAGTGCAAAGCTGCGAGTAAAAAGGATAGAAATTAGGATCAACTTACTTACCTGGACAAGGGGACAAGGAGGCAAAAGAGTGCTTCTCCTTTCATCACAGTAGAGTAAGTTAATTGGTATGTGAGTATATAAGTGCAATATGAGTTTGTGACAAAATATACTTTGTGTGGATACTTAAAAGTAAGATTTTACCAATAGCTGACTCTACATATAAGGCAGACCATGCCAGTGTCTACCTCTGGGAACCAAAAGACCTGAGAAATATGAAGCCTATGGAGTCCAAGGATATCCATGTAGCATCATGGCTCCAACTATTAAAACAGAAAAGTAATTTCTCTCAACCAGAGAGCATCACCAGCCCAGATGTGATCCAGATAATTTTACCTCAACATCTGTCTTTACCATGTGAAGGGTAAGCTGGGATGAAGTGAGAGAGTGGCATGGACATATATACACTACCAAATGTAAAATAGATAGCTAGTGGGAAGCAGCCACATAGCACAAGGAGATTAACTTGGTGCTTTGTGACCACCTAGAGGGGTGGGATAGGGAGGGTGGGAGGGAGACACAAGAGGGAGGAGATATGGGGTTATATGTATATGTATAGCTGATTCACTTTGTTATAAAGTAGAAACTAACACACCATTGTAAAGCAATTATACTCCAATAAAAATGTTAAAACATTTCTTTTCATGTGTTTGCATGTATATGTATGAGTGCAGATGAAAAGCTCATAAGCCTATTCTGACTAAGGTATACATGGCTAAGAACACTGAAATAGGATCCCACTTACTTAGTTTATCTTTAATAGTAAAAATGCCTATACTGATAATGATCCAATGGAAAGACTCTTTAGTCATATACTTTCCTACCTCAGAGATAAGGTTGGAGGAGGAGGATGTTTTAGATGATATAGATTCCTTTACATTGGTGAAACAATGACATATAGATATACACTTTTTTCCATATTCATCATGTTTCTGTTACTCTTGCTCTATGAAACTTAGAAAATATTATTTTCTGGCAAAATAAAATTTTGTTTACTATTATAAAAGTCATCAAAGTGGGTTTCTTTTAGAATAAATGATTTTTTAAATAAATTGTTGTTAAAACACTTTTACTTGTTTTTTTTTTAAATACTCTTTTTCTTTAATTTATTTTTTTAAATTAATTAATTAATTTATTTATTTATTTATGGCTGTGTTGGGTCTTCGTTTCTGTGCGAGGGCTTTCTCTAGTTGCGGCAAGTGGGGGCCACTCTTCATCGCGGTGCACAGACCTCTCACTATCGCGGCCTCTCTTGTTGTGGAGCACAGGCTCCAAATGAGCAGGCTCAGTAGTTGTGGCTCACGGGGCCCAGCCGCTCTGCGGCATGTGGGATCTTCCCAGACCAGGGCTCGAACCCGTGTCCCCTGCATTGGCAGGCGGATTCTCAACCACTGCGCCACCAGGGAAGCCCCTACTTGGTTTTTATGAAAACGTTAATTTAATTTGCTTTAGTTGTATCTTATACACACATAAACATATATACACATATACACATATGTCTATGGTTACAAAATTATGTGTCTACATCTCTACGCACAAATACATGCACAAACGTATTACACACATGTTTAATATAATTTTATAAACATTAATTTGCCTTTATATTGATGGCTGTTAGTTTTATTATTTTCCAATAGGGATGAGTTTTCCAAATATAAAACTTTGTAGAACTGGGAAAATAGGAATTTTCTACAATAATCATACAAACTGGAGATGACAAGACATCTTTGTAGACTAATCCAGATACAAGCAAAGTAGTTGGTGTCACAGAGGTAAAACGTTTTTCTAGTTAATCATGAGTATCATAGTCCTTTATAAAAATAATTTAATAAGACAGTAGTTTATGAGAGTAATTCTATTGAAAGCATATTTTCTTAGTTTTTTTTTTTTAATTTGGTATTTTATACTTTTAAATTAAATTAATGTAATGATAAATATCCTCTTAAACTAGAAAAAAATAATGACAAGTTTACATATAAATCCATGGTTCTCTCTCTACTTTGGATCAATATTTCCCACTTTGTTTTCCAACTCGTGGTCTACTAAATGTTCCCTGGAAAATAGGGTCAATATTCTAGTAGGTTAAAGAAGTATTAAATAATATATAGTCCATTTGGAGAGTCATGCTGCACATAAGTCAGTTATAGCCTCTGTAGTATCATATATATTCAATTTCTATGAAATGTCATAACCTTGAAAAAGATAATTCCATCTTCTAATACACAAATTGTGAGTAGCATGTACATACATTTAAAAGTTACTCACAATGCATCTTATAAAGAATTAATGAGAAAATTTTAATCTTTAAAATTTAAGTACTCTTGAATTCAACAAACACAAAAAGCCTAAATTGTCCAAAAGCGAGAAAATTAAATTTTTTTCTTTTATCTGACAATAAAAAATGTATACTCTTCACATATCTCAGGTGCTGAACCTGGGTATGGTAATTTTTTTTTCCAAGAATACCTCTTGTGAAAAGTAATCATTCGTTTAACAAAAATGTTAGGGAAGAGAAAGGAGTATATATGTCTAATGACAAGTCCACTCTTAATGATATCTTTTGCTTATATAGGGAATATGAAATTAAAATAGTATTATTATAAAACAGGAAGGACAAAGCTAAGTAATGTAAACTTGAAATAAATTTGCCGTGAGACTAAGGCCATGATTATAGTCCATACTTATTGCTGGATTATTCATATGACAGGCAGTTAACCTTTGCTTTGTTGGTTTTATTGGAAAAGTCTTTCAGTGATAACAAGGGAAACTAGTAAAACCAAAGAACTAGTTGGCAGATGAAAGGAAAGTTCCTGAAATTCACATAGAGGCATGAATGAACCATGAATTCGAGACCAAGAATACTGGAGGAGGAAGATGTGTAGAGAATAAGGTAACCAATTTATTTTAACAATTTTGAGTCAAAGGATCAATATTTCCATGAAAAAGTGTCAGTAGGCATTTGGAAATTTCAGAACAGTCCATGTGGACAAAGTCACATATATTTAGGTGATACAAGAAAATCTGTGAGAAAAGTCCAGAAATAGACTGAGTGATAAAAGAATGAACTTAACTATGTATATCAAAATATATAAAGAAGAAGATGCACAGAAGATTGACAAATATCAGTCAGAGTAATTGGAGTATTGGTAGATACATGTAAAAGTGAATTCAAGAGAGATTCAAGGAAGAGAAGATCAATAATATCAAATGATTGGAAGTAAAAAATAATGAGGAAACCCAACGTCATGTGTTTAATGAATGAAACTAAAATAAATGTATAAGAAAGCACAGAACTTTTAACCCCATGTGTGGGCAGGTTTAATCCAGAATGCAAGTATTTAAGGAATAAATGACAACTGAGATAACATTTGGAACGTCTCTCCTTTAACAAAAGTGTAAGAAAAGGGAAAAAGGAGCAGGGCCTTGAAAGCTTTTGATTGATTTGGGGAGAGCTGCTGATTTTCTTCTAAGCTTTTTATGTTTTACCATCATAGGGACTTGAAAATACTTAGGCCAAGGAGAATAAAATCTTGTAGAGAAAAGTTGATGCCACACTCCCCCCCCCCCAATATATAAAATATAAAAGAGAGAAGAAATAAGCCAAGTATAACACATAGGAAATGACAAAGCATAAGTCAAAGTAAATGAGCTATAGCCTCATAGTAAAACCAAGAGGAAAGAAATAGAAAATGAATGAATTTATTAAGAATTTAAAGAGAAGGCATAAGTTGGCCTTAATTTTCTTCATTGAAATTGGAATGTGTCAGATTTTAGAGTTCCACAGTAATATTGAGTGTGTTTGAAGAATGGAAAATTGCAATATTTCTATTACTCATGGGAAATCATCTCTGTTTTCCCATAGATGTCATACATTCTTTTAAAAATTAATAAATAAAGAAAGTCTTACATTTTGGGAGATGATTCATCAGAGTGCTAAAAAACTATCAAAACTAATTTTCTAAAAAGAGATAATGGCATCTGGCCTGTTTTATTCCTAAAAATCACTACCTTTTCTTTCACCATTTAATTGTGAATGATAACTAAATTCCCTTAAAATGTAGATGTCTAAGATTTAACAATCTACATATATGTCAACTAGATGTTCCCAAATCTTCATGACTGGGGAAATGCTCTTTTATTGAATAACTATATCAGGTAATCCTATGTCGATTTCTGAGGCTTCCTGGGAGACTTGCTTTCTCATGTTGACAACTCACACAGTATTTCTTGTTAAATTTTTATTACTTCACTCGTTATCTAAACGAATATAGAAAGGGATGAACTATTTCATAATACAGGCCAAAGAGTGACTGAAAATTGGCTACTAGGTATCATGTTCCCACTTTGTCTGACCATTCATCCTATCATCAACATTTCATCCTTCCCCAGAGCCCTACCTAGGACAGTCACATCTGGTTGAGCAGATTGTGCTGACGGATGCTGAGCTGAAGTCGCAAGTGAAGTCTGAAACGCATCCCAGAGATGCTGCCTTCAGCCATGGTTACCTTCATCTGATAGAAAGGCATCTTTCCTAGTTATACACACACACACACACACACACACACACACACACATGCACAAATATATGGTGTAGCACCAACGATGGCTCGTCTGGTCCACATATCCTTTTAAACTCCCTCCTCCGTAAAAATATTTCTTCTTCAACACTCTATACTTTCCGAAATTCAAATCTTCCTAACTTCTGCTGCCTCATTACAATGAACCTGAATTACAAATTCTATCGTCCTAATTTGTCTAGGCATCTATCAAGGTTATATCCAGTGGCTTCAACATTTTATGTAAGCTCACAGTAGGGTGGTTTTCCAAGAGTTCGTTCCCTAATATGTTTTCTGCTTTCCTGCAATTTTTAAATAGACTTTTTAATTTGGGTTTTAACTTTCTGCTGTTTTGTGTCCTTCTAAGTAAGAAACAATATTAATATTTATGCCTCAATTTAAGGAACCACTTTAGGACCGTGGAATAGTGAAAGAAGTTGAGTTTCCTTAGATATGGAGGTCAATCTATACAGCTTTATTCAAACTGCTTGCTGACATAGTCATTAACTGTTTTGAAATAAAAAGTAGACATAAATAGTACCTGAAAATAAGCAGGGGGCAATTAATTCAAAGAAAAGAAAAAACACGGATATTACAAAACAATATGTTTATTTCCTTGCATAATACAGAACACCTTGCCCAAGAAAGAAGATGATAACTAGAAAGGAACAGGCCATTGACTGATTCAGAGCAGCCTTGGGAGTGAGTGTAAAGATCAATAAAGCCTGGCCTTGGTCCAAAGGAAACTTTTCTAACATATATTTAAGAAGTCCTAAGCAAGATATTTGATATTTCAAGGTTACTTAGGACCATCAGGAATATAATAACATGGTGAACAAATTATTCATTAATAATTTAATGAAATAGCATCAGAGAATTGACTGAAAATTTTTGCTTTGCTTATCTCTGTAGTGAATAGTCATAAAATCTATCTTCCTCCAGAGGTAAATATTTCAGGCTCTAGCACCAGGATACATTATAATTTATTATTGAAGTATTCTGTAATTGAGCAGACATTGCTAGATGCTTTTCTTTTCCCTTGGGGTAGTATTAAACCACATTTCTGTGCATAAACAGAGACTTTACATTTGCTCTAGGAAACATTCCTGTATATACTTGATTAGTGAGCAGCACCAAAAAAAAAGAAAAAAAAGAAAAGAAAAATAACATGGATTTACATTAATCATTTCTATGTGGGTGATTTTCTCCAAAATAGTGGGGTAGACTCATAGGCGTGGGTATATTTAGATGTTGTTAAATTCTTTTGAAGAGTTTGCAGTGACTGTAATAAGGAAACAAATCAGATTTGTTTTTTAATTATTATAAAACTGCATAGATAATTATGTTATCTAGTAGTTTGATTAGTTTGATGCTATTTTGGATGGTCACATGCCTTTTAATAATGAAATAGAATTATGTGTTTACATTAATATAAGAAACTAGAAGTATGTCTTTACATCAAGTAAAGATAGCTGGGAACTCTGATAAAATAATTATCATCACCCAGCAAGAGCCAACAAGTTGCAAAATAGTTCTCCCAATACTTAAAATATTTTGGGATATCATTTCTGGAAAATGCTCAACCCCAACAATTCAATTTGTTCTCCTCTCACTAGGAAAATATCTGGGTGAAAACCTTAACTGCTTCTGGTTGTTTTCATTTTTCTTTTATACTCACAGTTTGAATAAAAGATTGAAATCTAATTGAAAACCAAAACTCTACATCCCTGACTTGTCTCACCTGTGTCCCTAAGATAATAATTAGAAACGGTAGAAACTTGAACCCTGGACACTCTTCTGATACACAAAATTTGCATTCCTTCCAAAAGCAAAAATAATGCTTAACCTACCAAGAGGTTATTAATGTTTTCCACTAAGCCTTTATTCAACACGAATACAGAGCCCCAAAACATAAAAGAAAACCAAAGAAAGCTTATTATTGTAAGACAGAGTGCTTCAATGAATAGATGTGAAAAATTAAAAACACAGAACGTATGTCTTCTGTTTGCCCGAGGTACACAGAGATATATGTTTTCTACCCCAACAGAGGAAAATTTCAATATTAAGATAGTCATTTACATCACACAAGGGTGCAACTAAATATGCCTTAAATTTTAAGTTTCCCACAGTGCCCTGATACAAATCCACAGCTGCTGAGGCAATAATCTATAACAATCAGCTGACCGACTGATCTTATAATGGTAAACTATCAGAACTCAATTTGGCCACTGTAAAGCCTGTAATTTAAACAGAACCACGCTGGGATTTTCATAAATTGAAGTTGCAAAGTAAGTGCCAGGAGAATCTTACTCTTATCATGTACACATTCAGATTTGGATTATTCTAATTTCTAAAATATAGCCTTTTTATTAGAATTTTTTCTACCAACCTAGACTCAGAAATCAAGTTTTAATGGAACTTTGTAAAGATATCCTTTAGTTTTTTTTAAAAAAAGTCATATATAATTAAAGATTTCTAAAATCAGAATGGATTGGTAAAGGAATATTCTAGTTCTGTTGATGGTGATATTTAAACAGCTTGATTTCCATTTTTTTGGAAAGATTTATGTGTCAAATAGCTAAAATCAAAGGTTTACAGAGACTTTGTTTTATTCTCTTTTTCTTTTTTTTTAATTGAAGTATATAGTTGATTTACAATATTATATTAATTTCAGGTATAAAACATAGAAAATCAATATTTTATAGACTATACACCATAGGATATTTAATATTATTAATTATATTCCTTGTGTTATACATTACACCTCTGTAACTTATTTATTTCATCTTTGATGAAGTTCTCATTGTGTTTCTCTATTCTTCCCCCAAGGTCAGTGATCGTTTTTATGCTTTGAACTCTTTATCAGGTAAATCAGGTAAATTACTTATGTCTGTTTTATTAGAGCTTTTTTTCTGAGGGTTTTAACTTGTTCCATTTTTAGAATCTATTCCTTTGTCTTCTCATTTTGTTTGACTAATATTCTATGTTTGTATGAATTCAGTGAAACAGTTATTTCTCTTGGTCATGAAGGCATGTCCTTGTGTAGGTGTGTCTTTATTTGGACTGCAAGTGTCCAGTGGCTTTAGTGGGAAGGCTGGAGCTGATGCAAGTACAGGCCAGGGCTTTTTATGTTACCCACCAGAAGTGGCTGCCTTGGCAGTGTGGGGCATGAGGCAGGCTGGAGCTGGAGGGGCTAGAGCTGGAGTATGGCATGGGCCAGGTCTTCTTCTGGGGCTGCTGGGGGCTGTTGCCTTAGCGGGACAGGCTGGAACCATAGCTGGGTATGAGCTAGTGGGTATGAGGGGTAACCCTGCCAGGCTGATTCTAGTGCCAGGCGCTTTTCAATCTGCTGCTCTGCACTGAGAGTTGGACCTAGTAAGTGCATGTGTGAGCCCTTTAAGAGAGGAGTTTTGGGCTTCCCTGGTGGTGCAGTGGTTGAGAATCCGCCTGCCAATGCAGGGGACACGAGTTCGGGCCCTGGTCTGGGAGGATCCCACATGCCACGGAGCAACTGGGCCCGTGAGCCACAACTAGAGAAAGCCCTCGCACAGAAATGAAGACCCAACACAACCAAAAATAAATAAATAAATAAATAAATTTATTTAAAAAAAAAAAAAGAGAGGAGTTTTGTTTTCTTCAGCTCTCCCATTTATAAACCCCACTGGGAGGGGGACCCAAGAGGGAGGAGATATGGGGATATATGTATATGTATGGCTGATTCACTTTGTTATAAAGCAGAAATTAACACTCCATTTTAGAGCAATTATACTCCAATAAAGATGCTAAAAAAAACACAAAAAAACAAAAAACAGCAGTTAAGGGGGGTCTCATCTTCTGGATGCTGGTTCCCAGGGCTGGGTTGTCAAAGTAGGGCTCAACCCTTCTCTCCTTAGTGAAGACCACTGAGTTCATGATATCCCTTCCTCTTTTGGGTCACCCCCTGGGGGTACTTCTCCTGACTAGATCACTTCCTACCCATCTTAGTGTGTTTTTTTCCTTTACATACTTAATTGTAAAAGAATTGTTTTGCTAGTCTTCAGATCATTCTTAGAGAGAGTTGTTCTGTATGTAGTTGTAGTTTCAATGTGTCCATGGAAGGAGGTTAGTTCAGGGTCTTCCTTCTCTGCCATCTTGATCTCACCCTCTGCAGAGGCTCTTTTAGGCAATCTTTTACATTTACATTTATTTAATTAGAAATATATTTTAAAATATATTATTAACATATATTTCAAATATATCAAACTAATTAGGAATATATTTTTTTAAAAGAACTAAGGAACTTTCATAAAAGTGGGTAGAGATATAAACAAATAGTGATTGGTAGAAAAAATACAAATGCCCAATAAAGGTATGAAAAACACTTATCACAACTAGTAACATAAAATAAATACATATTATAAAGTGGTATCATTATTGTCTATCAATTTATCAAATATTTTAAAAACATATTACCAGTCTTTTATAAAGACCATGATATTAATTATATTTACATTGGTTTTACCTAATACATTCACTTCTAACCCTAATGAAATAATCAGAAATGTTCACACAAATATTTGTCCAAAATGTAATTATGATTCTAATAATAATAATGATGGTAGGTAACATTTAATGAACAACTGTCATGTATCAAGTCCTTTTCTTAAGGCTTTCCATATATTAATTAACTCACAAAAATACTATAAAATTTATGTTATTATTATCCCTACTTTACTTATGAGAAAACTAAGGACCAGAGGTTTTAAATAACTTACCCAGAGTCCACAGTAATGTGTGCAGATTACAGATTGTCCCGAGCAATTCTTGTTCCAGAGTATGTGCTGTTGCATTCATATTATTTTTAGGGATAATAATAATAATAACTGAAATAGCCAGACTGCTTCATAATAGTCAAATTTTTTGCATAAACTAGGGTATATACATGTGAAAAAATTATGTGTAGCATTTAAAACTCACTTTTTAAAATTTTCTAGGATATGGAAAAGAGCTAATATTTTACAAAATAAATAGGAGACTACAAAGCACCTATATATGTTTCCAATTATTTATAAGCATATACATATACAGTATAGCAAAAACATTTACTTTATCTTCAGGAATCATAATTTATCACCAAAATGGAATAGTCTTTGTTCAGGAAAGTACCTTAATAATTTGTTTAAATATAGATTATGAGACATTGATGTCATTAGATAGTAAGAGACAAAAAATAGGTAGATTCCTGTACAGAATATATTATATAACTTCTTCATTAAAAATTAATGTATATATCTACATATTCATTCATTCATGGACAGAATTTTAGGGTGAAGGAAGAGTAACATCAACGGAAGGAAAAGACAAGATAAGAGAAGGGAAAACTGTGGTATGCTGAAAAGAGAAGTGAAAGAAGGAAATTAAGAGGAATAAAAGGCAAGAGAGAGAGGCATTATTAACACTGCAAAAGAGTAAAGCCTTATATTAATGAAAATTTTTAAGAAAAAATAATCTAATATTTAATTTTATTTATTTATTTATTTTGTTTTCTGGCTGCTATAGTGAATCTCTTTTATTTCTCCTGAAACTCAAGTCGAAGTCTAAACACAGCTGCCTCATAGAATTTTTGTTTTGTTTTTTCCTTTCTTTTTAGTTTGGTAGGGTGAGATAGCAATTCAGGTCTTTGAACAATGTTACCTTCCTGGTAATATCTCTCCAGACCTCTTTTTAGAAATTGCAGCCTTCACCTTTGCAACCTCTACCCTACTCCTCTGCTTTGTTTTTCTCTGTAGCACCCAGTGCCACCTGACATATGAGCTACTGTACTCATTTTTTTGCCCATGTGTCTGCCCCTCATACTCTTCACCACGCCTAGAATGGGACTTGACAAGAATAGGATTCCATCTATCTTCCCCACTGTTTTTTTCAGTGTCCTGAGCAGTGCTTAACATAGCATTGGCATTCACTGAATATTTTTGAATGAATGAAAGCATCCATGGCAATGTTGGGGTGAGCATAGATAAAATATTAACCACAAAATGAAGACTAGAGAAAAAGAACACAGTAGGGAGCAAAAATCAAAGCCAGGAAAAAAAAAATAGCCAAAGTATATTAAAATAATTGTAAACAGTATTTTATATATGTATATTTGTGTTATATAGTATACCCATTTATATATAATATATAATATATATTTTTAAATATGTCATGTATCTAGATAGATAGATAGATATGTAAAAGGCTCCCTGAGAATTCACTAAGCTCTTGGAGAAGATATTGGATGTACCATAGGATAGGGAAACACTATTTGACATAGTCTCACCTAAGTCTTACGGTGGGAGGTCAACATAGTTCAAATAGGAAATTGAGATATGACTGGAGAATATATATCAAAATATTACGAGTTATTATTTCTCTGTTAAGGCACTATAGACATTTTAAAATTCTATTCTTTATCTTTTTATATATATCCCTCATTAAAAAAATAAACGTGTTATATTAATTTAAGAAAACATTTAGGAAGTGGTAAAGTCTACAACCATCCACAAAGAGGTGATACAAATTGAAACCTTTCCTCCACCGTCTTAATCTTAACCCATTTGGAAATGGAACTTGTCAAAAAAAAAAAGAAAAAAAGAATGGCAATGCTACCTTCAGTAGTGGAAGACTTGAACACACAATTATTAAACAGTATACACATTTGTAGCTTATCAGGGAAAATCTTTTTCCAAATCTGTATAAACCCATAAGAGGAAGGATTAGCCTAGTACAAGAATTCTGTGGAAACTGGGCTACTGACTCACAGAAAGTGTTTCCCTCAGAAATAAAGACTACTGCTCTATCATAAATCCTTCCAGTTGTAAATTCATTTTTTATTTTCTCATTTTTTTACCTCTAAAATTTCATATTGAATATTTTTCTTGAAATGGGATCAGTTTTTTCAGAAGATTCTCACAAAATGTGCAAAGGCATGCAGTCTTGATAATTAAGTCTAGCATAGTCTAAACTTTGGAATCAATTGATTCTAAATACTGCACAATGAAAATTGCTTAAAGGAATAGCAATTGATCTTTATTTAACATCTGTAGAAATTTGTCATTTTACATATTTACTCTCCATTTTTAGATTATCATTTTATTAACTTGGCTTTTTGTGCTGTAGTTGCCTATTCATTCATTCATTCATTCAATAAATGAGCTAATATTTATTGAACATCTCCTATACACAAAATGAAGTATGAGTTTGTTCAATATGTTGAGTCAAGATATTCACATATAGAACAAGTAAGTAAAACACAATAAATACTGTATTGTGAAATTATGTAAGACTTTATAAATAAGGTTAGTTTCTATCCATGTTATCACGCCAAGCAAAGTGGATGGAAGTATTTAAATGAAATTTTTGGAGGATATTTTAGTAATTGTTTGTCTTTAAATATCAGCTATGTGGTGTAGAGGATATTCGTATTAGATATACTTCGGCACACTTCACAGTGAAATGCGGTCATATTCCTGATCACCCTGAAATATAGGGAGAAGCTATGTAATTACTGATCCAGAGATGTGTTTTGAAGCACCTTGGAAGGGAAAACACACAGTTGTTTCAAAAATGAGCTCCAAATCAAATAACAAGAGGATTCACTAGAACTGCAGCTGTTGATTTTTTCCTGAGGTGCTTTACATGTGGGCAACTCTACGGAGGGCCTTGCACATTGCAAAGCAACAGAGGTTTCTTAGACTATAGTTATGATTCACCTAAGCAGGGCTGGGGAGGCAGACGACAGCTAATAAATTCGAGAAGTTGAAGGAATAACTGGGTTGGAGGAAGTAGGATCATGACTACACAAAAAAGGATACAAATAGAAGCAGAGAAAAAACAGGGCCTTTAAAATAGGGCCTTATTTTGTGAGATTTCGGTTTCAGAATTTACAATAAATCTGTCCTTGGAAAAGTTATTTGACCTTAGTCTTTAGTGTTGCTATGTGAAAAGCAGAAATAATTTCAATTTTCAGGGTTCTTGTTTACAAAGTGTCTGCCTTCAGTACACAATAACAGTGATGACTGCTATTATTCCCAGGTTACATGGAGATTTTAAAAATAATTTTCATATATAGATACCAAAGAAGCAAATCAGAGATTCTGTTATGGAGTAAAGTAGAGGTGATCTTGTCTGACAAAGAGAAACTGTCCATTCCACTATTTTTTCCTAGTGAGTTCAGAGCAGCGTTTATACCAGGAGATAAAGAGTATCAGTTTTTGTTAAACTACAGCTTTCTTGGAGAGTCTGAATATCTGATGGGGGATGTTGTGATGGTCAATTTTATTATTTTATTTTTTATTTATTTTTATTTTTTTAACATCTTTATTGGAGTATAATTGCTTTACAATGGTGTGCTAGTTTCTGCTTTATAACAAAGGGAATCAGTTATACATATACATATGTTCCCATATCTCTTCCCTCTTGCGCCTCCCTCCTCCCACCCTCCCTATCCCACCCCTCTAGGTGGTCACAAAGCACCGAGCTGATCTCCCTGTACTATGCGGCTGCTTCCCACTAGCTATCTATTTTACGTTTCGTAGTGTATATATGTCCATGCCACTCTCTCACCTTGTCTCATCTTACCTCTCCCCCTCCCGATATCCTCAAGTCCATTCTCTAGTAGGTCTGTGTCTTTATTCCCGTCTTGCCACTAGGTTCTTCATGACCTTTTTTTTTTTTTTCCTTAGATTCCATATATATGTGTTAGCATACTGTATTTGTTTTTCTCTTTCTGACTCACTTCACTCTGTATGACAGACTCTAACTCCATCCACTTCACTACAAATACCTCCATTTCATTTCTTTTTATGGCTGAGTAATATTCCATTGTATATATGTGCCACATCTTCTTTATCCATTCATCCAATGATGGACACTTAGGTTGCTTCCATGTCCTGGCTATTGTAAATAGAGCTGCAATGAACATTTTGGTACATGACTCTTTTTGAATTATGGTTTTCTCAGGGTATATGCCCAGTAGTGGGATTGCTGGGTCGTATGGTAGTTCTATTTGTAGTTTTTTAAGGAACCTCCATACTGTTCTCCATAGTGGCTGTATCAATTTACATTCCCACCAACAGTGCAACAGTGTCCCCTTTTCTCCACACCCTCTCCAACATTTACTGTTCTGGATTTTTTGATGATGGCCTTTCTGACTGGTGTGAGATGATATCTCATTGTAGTTTTGATTTGCATTTCTCTAATGATTAGTGATATTGAGCATTCTTTCATGTGTCTGTTGGCAATCTGTATATCTTCCTTGGAGAAATGTCTATTTAGGTCTTCTGCCCATTTTTGGATTAGGTTTTTTGTTTTTTTGTTATTGAGCTGCATGAGCTACTTGTAAATCTTGGAGATTAATCCTTTGTCAGTTGCTTCATTTGCAAATATTTTCTCCCATTCTGAGAGTTGTCTTTTGGTCTTGTTTATGGTTTCCTTTGCTGTGCAAAAGCTTTTAAGTTTCATTAGATCCCATTTGTTTATTTGTGTTTTTATTTCCATTTCTCTAGGAATTGGGTCAAAAAGGATCTTGCTGTGATTTATGTCATAGAGTGTTCTGCCCATGTTTTCCTCTAAGAGTTTGATAGTGTCTGGCCTTACATTTAGGTCTTTAATCCATTTTGAGTTTATTTTTGTGTATGGTGTTAGGGAGTGTTCTAAATTCATACTTTTACATGTAGCTGTCCAGTTTTCCCAGCACCACTTATTGAAGACGCTGTCTTTTCTCCACTGTATATGTTTGCCTCCTTTATAAAACATAAGGTGACCATATGTGTGTGGGTTTATCTCTGGGCTTTCTATCCTGTTCCATTTATCTATGTTTCTGTTTTTGTGCCAGTACCAAACTGTCTTGATTACTGTAGCTTTGTAATATAGTCTGAAGTCAGGGAGCCTGATCCCTCCAGCTCTGTTTTTCTTTCTCAAGATTGCTTTGGCTATTCGGGGTCTTTTGTGATTCCATACAAATTGTGAAATTTTTTGTTCTAGTTCTGTGAAAAATACCAGTGGTAGTATGATAGGGATTGCATTGAATCTGTAGATTGCTTTGGGTAGTAGAGTCATTTTCACAATGTTGATTCTTCCAATCCAAGAACATGGTATATCTCTCCATCTATTTGTATCATCTTTAATTTCTTTCATCAGTATCTTATAATTTTCTGCATACAGGTCTTTTGTCTCCTTAGGTACGTTTATTCTTAGATATTTTATTCTTTTTGTTGCAATGGTAAACGGGAGTGTTTTCTTAGTTTCACTTTCAGATTTTTCATCATTAGTGTATAGGAATGCAAGAGATTTCTGTGCATTAATTTTGTATCCTGCTACTTTACCAAATTCATTGATTAGCCCTAGTAGTTTTCTGGTAGCATCTTTAGGATTCTCTATGTATAGTATCATGTCATCTGCAAACAGTGACAGGTTTACTTCTTGTTTTCCAGTTTGGATTCGTTTTATTTCTTTTTCTTCTCTGATTGCTGTGGCTAACACTTGCAAAACTATGTTGAATAATAGTGGTGAGAGTGGGCAACCTTGTCTTGTTCCTGATCTTAGTGGAAATGGTTTCAGTTTTTCACCATTGAGGACAATGTTGGCTGTGGGCTTGTCATATATGGCCTTTATTATGTTGAGGTAAGTTCCCTCTATGCCTACTTTCTGCAGGGCTTTTATCATAAATGGGTGTTGAATTTTGTTAAAAGCTTTCTCTGCATCTATTGAGATGATCATATGATTTTTCTCCTCCAATTTGTTAATATGATGTATCATGTTGATTGATTTGCATATATTGAAGAATCCTTGCATTCCTGGAATAAACCCCACTTGATCATGGTGTATGATCCTTTTAATGTGCTGTTGGATTCTGTTTGCTAGTATTTTGTTGAGGATTTTTGCATCTATGTTCATCAGTGATATTGGCCTGTAGTTTTCTTTCTTTGTGACATCGTTGTCTGGTTTTGGTATCAGGGTGATGGTGGCCTTGTAGAATGAGTTGGGGTGTGTTCCTCCCTCTGCAATATTTTGAAAGAGTTTGAGAAGGATAGGTTTTAGCTCTTCTTTAAATATTTGATAGAATTCGCCTGTGAAGCCATCTAGTCCCAGGCTTTTGTTTGTTGGAAGATTTTTAACCACAGTTTCATTTCAGTGCTTGTGATTGGTCTGTTCATATTTTCTATTTCTTCCTGGTTCAGTCTCGGCAGGTTGTGCATTTCTAAGAATTTATCCATTTCTCCCAGGTTGTCCATTTTATTGGAATAGTGTTGCTTGTAGTAATCTCTCATGATCGTTTGCATTTCTGCAGTGTCAGTTGTTATTTCTCCTTCTAATTTCTAATTCTATTGATTTGAGTCTTCTCCCTTTTTCTCTTGATGAGTCTGGCTAATGGTTTATCAATTTCGTTTATCTTCTCAAAAAACCAGCCTTTATTTTTATTGATCTTTGCTATTGTTTCCTTCATTTCTTTTTCATTTATTTCTGATCTGATCTTTATGATTTCTTTCCTTCTGCTAGCTTTGGGGTTTTTTTTGCTCTTCTTTCTCTAATTGCTTTAGGTGCAAGGTTAGGTTGTTTGTTCGAGATGTTTCCTGTTTCTTGATGTAGGCTTGTATTGCTATAAACTTCCCTCTTAGAACTGCTTTTGCTGCATCCCATAGGTTTTGGGTCATCCTGTCTCCATTGTCATTTGTTTCTAGGTATTTTTTGATTTCCCCTTTGATTTCTTCAGTGATCACTTCGTTATTAAGTAGTGTATTCTGTAGCCTCCATGTGTTTGTATTTTTCACAGATCTTTTCCTGTAATTGATATCTAGTTTCATAGCGTTGTGGTCGGAAAAGATACTTGATACGATTTCCATTTTCCTAAATTTACCAAGGCTTGATTTGTGACCCAAGATATGATCTATCCTGGAGAATGTTCCATGAGCACTTGAGAAAAATGTGTATTCTGTTGTTTTTGGGTGGAATGTCCTATAAATATCAATTAAGTCCATCTTGTTTAATGTATCAACTAAAGCTTGTATTTCCTTATTTATTTTCATTTTGGATGATCTGTCCATTGGTGAAAATGGGGTGTTAAAGTCCCCTACTATGATTGTGTTACTGTCGATTTCCCCTTTTATGGCTGTTAGTATTTTCCTTATGTATTGAGGTGCTCCTATGTTGGGTGCATAAATATTTACAATTGTTATACCTTCCTCTTGAATCGATCCCTTGATCTTTATATAGTGACCTTCTTTGTCTGTTGTAATAGTCTTTATTTTAGAGTCTATTTTGTCTGATTTGAGAATTGCTACTCCAGCTTTCTTTTGATTTCCATTTGCACGGAATATCTTTTTCCATCCCCTCACTTTCAGTCTATATGTGTCCCTAGGTCTGAAGTGGGTCTCTTGTAGACAGCATATATATGGGTCTTGTTTTTGTATCCATTCAGCCAGTCTATGTCTTTTGGTGGGAGCATTTAATCCATTTACATTTAAGGTAATTATCGATATGTATGTTCCTCTTCCCATTTTCTTAAATGTTTTGGGTTTGTTATTGTAGGTGTTTTCCTTCTCTTGCGTTTCTTGCCTAGAGAAGTTCCTTTAGCATTTGTTGTAAAGCTGGTTTGGTGGTGCTGAACTCTCTTAGCTTTTGCTTGTCTGTAAAGGTTTTAATTTCTCCATCAAATCTGAATGAGATCCTTGCTGGGTAGAGTAATCTTGGTTGTAGGTTTTTCTCCTTCATCACTTTAAGTATATCCTGCCACTCCCTTCTGGCTTGCAGAGTTTCTGCTGAAAGATCAGCTGTTAACCTTATGGGGATTCCCTTGTGTGTTATTTGTTGTTTCTCCCTTGCTGCTTTTTTTTTTTAATTAATTAATTTTTTTATGGCTATATTGGGTCTTCTTTTCTGTGCGAGGGCTTTCTCTAGCTGTGGCAAGCGGGGGCCAGTTTTCATCATGGTGCGCAGGCCTCTCACTATCGCGGCCTCTCTTGTTGCGGAGCACAGGCTCCAGACGTGCAGGCTCAGCAACTGTGGCTCAAGGGCCTAGTCGCTCCGTGGCATGTGGGATCTTCCCAGACCAGGGCTCGAACCCATGTCCCCTGCATTGGCAGGCTGATTCTTGACCACTGCGCCACCAGGGAAGCCCCCCTTGCTGCTTTTAATATGTTTTCTTTATATTTAATTTTTGATAGTTTGATTAATATGTGTCTTGGCTTGTTTCTCCTTGGATTTATCCTGTATGGGACTCTCTGTGCTTCCTGGACTTGATTAACTATTTCCTTTCCCATATTAGGGAAGTTTTCAACTATAATCTCTTCAAATATTTTCTCAGTCAATTTCTTTTTCTCTTCTTCTTCTGGGACCCTTATAATTCAAATGTTGGTGCATTTAATGTTGTCCCAGAGGTCTCTGAGACTGCCCTCAGTTCTTTTCATTCTTTTTTCTTTATCCTGCTCTGCAGTAGTTATTTCCACTATTTTATCTTCCAGGTCACTTACCCATTCTTCTGCCTCAGTTATTCTGCTATTGATCCCTTCTAGAGTATTTTTAATTTCAGTTATTGTGTTTTTCATCGTTGCTTTGTTCCTCTTTAGTTCTTCTATGTCCTTGTTAAATGTTTGTTGCATTTTATCTATTCTATTTCCAAGATTTTGGATCATCTTTACTATCATTATTCTGAATTCTTTTTCAGGTAGACTGCCTATTTCCTCTTCATTTGTTAGGTCTGGTGTGTTTTGACCCTGCTCCTTCATCTGCTGTGTGTTTTTCTGTCTTCTCATTTTGCTTATCTTACTGTGTTTGGGGTCTCCTTTTCACAGGCTGCAGGTTCGTAGTTCCCATTGTTTTCGGTATCTGTTCCCAGTGGCTAAGGTTGGTTCAGTGGGTTGTGTAGGCTTCCTGGTGGAGGAGACTAGTGCCTGTGTTCTGGTGGATGAGACTGGATCTTGTCTTTCTGGTGGGCACGTCCCTGTCTGGTGGTGTGTTTTGGGGTGTCTGTGGCCTTATTATGATTTTAGGCAGCCTCTCTGCTAATGGATGGGGCTGTTTTCCTGTCTTGCTAGTTGTTTGGCATAGGGTGTCCAGCACTGTAGCTTGCTGGTCGTTGAGTGAAGCTGGGTCTTGATGTTGAGATGGAAATCACTGAGAGATTTTCGCTGTTTGGTAATACGTGGAGCTGGGAGGTCTTTTGTGGACCAGTGTCCTGAAGGTGTCTCTCCCACCTCAGAGGCACAGCCCTGATGCCTGGCTGGAGCACCAAGAGCTTTTCATCCACACGGCTCAGAATAAAAGGGAGAAAAAATAGAAAGAAAGAAAGAACGAGGCTAAAATTAAAAAAATAAATAAAGCTATTATAATAAAAATTAAGAAAAAATATTATTAAGGAATAATTTATTAAGAAAGAAATTTTTAATTTTTTTAAAATAAATATATTAATTTTTTATAATAAAAAATAAGAAAAAAATTATTCAGAAAAACATTTATTAAGAAAAATAATTTTAATTTTTTAAAATAAAAAATAAGAAAAAAATTATTAAGTAAAAATGTATTAGGAAAAAAAATTTTTAAGTAAAAAAAAAAAAAAAAAAGGACGGACCGAATCCTAGGACAAATGGTGAAAGCAAAGCTATACAGACAAAATCTCACCCAGAAGCAAACACATATACACTCACCAAAAAAGGAAAAGGGGAAAAATTAATGTATCCTGCTCCCAAAGTCCACCTCCTGAATTTGGGATGATTCGTTGTCTATTCAGGTGTTCAACAGATGCAGGTACATAAAGTTGTTTGTGGAGCTTTAATCCGCTGCTTCTGAGGCTGCTGGGAGAAATTTCCCTTTCTCTTCTTTGTTTGTACAGCTCCCGGGGTTCAGCTTTGGATTTGGACCCGCCTCTGCGTGTAGGTCGCCTGAGGGTGTCTGTTCTTGGCTCACACAGGACGGGGTTAAAGGAGCAGCTGCTTCGGGGGCTCTGGCTCACTCAGGCCGGGGGAGTGAGGGGTACGGATGCGGGGCGAGCCTGCGGTGGCAGAGGCCGGCATGATGTTGAAGCAGCCTGAGGCGCGCCGTGCGTTCTCCCGGGGAAGTTGTCCCCAGATCACGGGACCCTGGCAGTGGCGGGCTGCACAGGCTTCTGGGAAGGGCGGTGTGGATAGTGACCTGTGCTTGCACACAGCCTTCTTGGTGGTGGCAGCAGCAGCCTTAGAGTCTCATGCCCGTCTCTGGGGTCCGCGCTGATAGCCGCGGCTCGCGCCCATCTCTGGAGCTCGTTTAGGTGGCGCTCTGAATTCCCTCTCCTTGCACACCGTGAAACAAGGAGGCAAGAAAAAGTCTCTTGCCTCTTTGGCAGCTGCAGACTTTTTCCTGGACTCCCTCCCGGCTAGCTGTGGTGCGCTAACCCCTTCAGGCTGTGTTCACGCCTCCAACGCTAGTCCTCTCCCTGCGATCTGACCGAATCCCAAGCCTCAGCTCCCAGCCCCCGCCCGCCCAGGCGGGTGAGCAGACAAGCCTCTCGGGCTGGTGAGTGCTGCTCGGCGCCTAGCCTCTGTGCGGGAATCTCTCCTCTTTGCCCTCCGCACCCCTGTGGCTGCGCTCTCCTCCGTGGCCCTGAAGCTTCCCCCCTCCACCACCCGCAGTCTCCTCCTGTGAAGGGGCTTCCTAGTGTGTGGAAACCTTTCCTCCTTCACAGCTCCCTCCCACTGGTGCAGGTCCCATCCCTATTCTTTTGTCTCTGTTATTTCTTTTTTCCTTTGCCCTACCCAGGTATGTGGGGAATTTCTTGCCTTTTGGGAGGTCTGACGTCTTCTGCCAGCATTCAGTGGGTGTTCTGTAGGACCAGTTCCACGTGTAGATGTATTTCTTATGTATCTGTGGGAAGGAAGGTGATCTCCGTGTCTTACTCTTCCGCCATCTTACCCATCCATCGGGATGGTCAATTTTAATCTCTCACTCTCTCTTCCTTCATGTATATATGTGTATATGTATATATATATATGTATATATATATGTATGTATATATATATATATATATATATATACATATACACACATACATACATACTATGGGTTATATTTATCTGGAGAATCCTGACTAATATATGAGGGAAAAAGACAGAGGAAATGGTAGGCTCCACACTAGAGCTTTGTCAACTTCATAAGTTTTAATTTTCTAAATACTGAAGTTACATTTCATATTAAAACACGTATCATAGTCACTATTGTCTGATTGTCTTTTCCTAGAATCTGTGGCTAGGAAAAATTGTATATTAGGTTTGGAAAGGACTGAGAGCATCTATCAACCCATTTTTTCCTGAATGAATGCAGTTGACTGGATAAGGTTCTATAGATCTCCCAACTTTCTAACTATTTGCTCTCGTATTCCCTGACACGTAAACCCTGACATTATTGGCAAAACTAAAACATGGAAGAGTTTGACTTTGAAGACTTTAAAAAGTGCTTTGAAGGGTCACTATTTATCAGCTTATTTGCTGACTTATCTTGGCTTTGCTAGAAGAGATATTTAACTGCTGAAGCACATAGCTGAGTCAATTGAAATTTACGATATTCTCACAGGTCACCTTTAATATAATTAAACTGGAGTTAATTATACATATATTTTATTCTACAGGTAATAAAGAAAGATAAAGTAGGTATTCCATTCACTACACTTGTAAGCTATTTTTCTCTTCAAAATATTATATGTACACCCCACTTAAAGCTTCCATTGCAGTCAGGCATAGATAGGCAACTGTCCAAAATCTAGAATGAGTGTGACAGAAGCCATTTCACTTCATTATTATTAGCGTCTTCACTTCCTGAACAAAGTTAATCTCTCCACTTAATCTACATGTAACCTAACCTTAAGAGAAAACATATTTCAGGAAGGAAAAATATTATCATGCCTCTTTAGATAAAATTAAATTGCCATAGCAATGACTATTCTCCTTTGTACCTACCTATGTTTTCTGAAACTAAATTAAGTCCTTAGCTGAGTGTAATATTTTCAGAAAACTGTCACTTCTGGTTCTTTCTTCAAACAACAAAACAAAAGTTGTTATTGTTGCTTTTAATTTTCACTCCTGTCTGGTTTTCTAAAATCACTTCAAAATTCTTCAAATTGCTGCTCTTGTACAACATTTACTTAAGAGATTATAATAAAGGTTCCCTCTTCTGCCTGACTCTTAGTCTTGGACATTATTTCTTTGCTTACTCTCTTCACTCAATAATTCACAGTATGATCCACGATGATTTTGCTACAATCATTAAAATATTTGTGTCTGTATGTTCATTTTAGCAAAGAAAACTATTGCCTTTCATTTTGGAGTTTGGCCTCATTTTATTATCATATTTTAAGGTTAAGATAATCCTTAATAACATAAATTTGGTAACTGATTAAATTGAAGTAGTAATAGCAAGGGTAGATGTGGTGTCCAGGAGACAATTTTAATAACAACGGAAATGTGGAGGCGGGGGAGAAATTATTAAATTAATAGAATTAATAGTGCTCTGAAAAGCAAGTCAAATATTATAGTTTCTCCATCCCCTACCTCAGAATAATATTTGCCTCCATTTCAAGTTGAAAGATGAAAGTGCCAGGATCATAACATGCTAGTAGATTTTTAGTACGGGGATGTGCAACGTTACTATTTTGTTTTATTTACCCAGAAAACACACAGTAACATTGATGAGAAAATAATTTCAATGTGAGTTTTGTATTTAAAATGGGTTGATAATGGTAAAAAGAAATCTTAGCATTTGATACCAGAATTCTTAAAATATTATTGCTATACTTCATAATTTGGGCATAGTTATGAAATTTTTAGTAAGAAAAGCAGAACTGATTAATTACAAAATTTAAATGCTTAACACCATTGATAAATTCTTGGGTTTTAAATTTATTGTTCCTATTTAAATATTTGGTATTCATCAGTAATTCTTTCACATATTTCAAATTATATTTGCTTCAAATTAAACTGATTTTCAGTTATTGCATCTTCAACATAGACAACTACTGTAATTATAAAATTGGATTCTTTTATGAATCTGAATGCTATTATCATTTCATGGCTAAATAACCCTCACATCTTCATTCCTTAAATCATTTATTGTCTGGTTGCAATTATCTTATCTCTTCAATTATCTTCTCCACTGAAGAAATCATAAAGAACATAAGTGAATTTGAATTTTTTTTTCAGTTCTTCAAAAAGTCCTTGATGATTCTGAAGAAATTTTTAAACGTTTCTTATAGTCTGTCCCTTCAGAGAACCCAGTCAAAACTTTCTTGTTATATTCCTACCAAAAGTGAAAGAGGGTTCCCTTTTCTCCACACCCTCTCCATCATTTATTGTTTCTAGATTTTTTGATGATAGCCATTCTGACTGGTGTGAGGTGATATTGCATTGTAGTTTTGATGTGCATTTCTCTAATGATTAATGATGTTGAGCATTCTTTCATGTGTTTGTTGGCAATCTGTATATCTCCTTTTGAGAAATATCTATTTAGGTCTTCTACCCATTTTTGAATTGGGTTGTTTGTTATTTTGATATTGAGCTGCATGAGCTGCTTGTAAATTTTGGAGATTAATCCTTTGTCAATTGCTTCATTTGCAAATATTTTCTCCCATTCTGAGGGTTATCTTTTGGTCTTGTTTATGGTTTCCTTTGCTGTGCAAAAGCTTTTAAGTTTCATTAGGTCCCATTTGTTTATTTTTGTTTTTATTTCCATTTCTCTAGGAGGTGGGTCAGAAAGGATCTTGCTGTGATTGATGTCATAGAGTGTTCTGCCTATGTTTTCCTCTAAGAGTTTGATAGTGTCTGGGCTTACATTTAGGTCTTTAATCCATTTTGAGTTTATTTTTGTGTATGGTGTTCGGAAGTGTAGCCACTATGGAGAACAGTATGGAGGTTCCTTAAAAAACTAAAAATAGAACTACCATATCACAAAGCAATCCCACTACTTGGCGTATACCCTGAGAAAGCCATAATTCAAAAAGAGTCATGTACCACAATGTTCATTGCAGCTCTATTTACAGTAGCCAGGACATGGAAGCAACCTAAGTGTCCATCAACAGATGAATAGATAAAGAAGATGTGGCACATATGTACAATGGAATATTACTCAGCCATAAAAGAAACAAAACTGAGTTATTTGTAGTGAGGTGGATGGACCTAGAGTCTGTCATACAGAGTGAAGTAAGTCAGAAAGAGAAAAACAAATACCGTATGCTAACACATATATATGGAATCTACAAAAAAAAAAAATTGTCATGAAGAACCTAGGGGCAGGATGGGAATAAAGACACAGACCTACTAGAGAATGGACTTGAGGACATGGGGAGGGGGAAGGGTAATCTGGGACAAAGTGAGAGAGTGGCATGTACATATATACACTACCAAATGTAAAACTGATAGCTAGTGGGATTCAGCCGCATAGTACGGGGAGATCAGCTCAGTGCTTTCTGACCACCTAGAGGAGTGAGATAGGGAAGGTGAGAAGGAGGGAGATGCAAGAGGGAAGAGATATGGGGATATATGTATATGTATAGCTGATTCACTTTGTTATAAAGCAGAAACTAACACACCATTGTAAAGCAATTATACTCCAATAAAGGTGTTAAAAAAATTTTGAAAATAAAAACAAAACAAATTTTCTTGTTAACCAATGAAAATATATAGAAGATATTGAATGCTTAATAAATATAAAGAAATAATCGCTAAATAAATAAAAACATAAATAATCTTATGTCAAGCTCAATGCCATCTGCTAAAACTGTTTAAATTTGTCAATATCATGCTTAGGGTATAGGAGGCTTGTACTGAGCATAAGCCTGGTGTGATGCTACCTTTATCTTTAGTGAATCATGAAGACCTTTTTATAGGGCAACCGAGCCATATCAATAGATTACATTGGCTTGGCGAACTTTTTCTACCCACCCTGTATAGAATACTCTTACAATAGTTCCCTTGTTTATATTTCAATAGATGGTCATTTGAACTTAAGGTTAGGATTTCAGTTTCCTAATGTCATTATATATATATATATATATTATATATATATATATATATAAGATGCTAAAATATATATATTTTTTAGCCTATCTTCCCAGTATCATGAGTTTTATTGCCCTTCAATATATTTTCTACTTGATAATTCAGTTTGGAGTAATGTTACTCTAGTATCTATTGGAAAGAGCAGTTTCTTCTTGTGAAACAATTAATTAACCAGATAGAGAGAGAGAGAAGGAGAGAAGATAGGAGGGGAGGAAATGAAGCAAAGAAGGAAAGAAGGAAGGGAGGGAGGGAGGGAAGAAGGAAGGAAGGAAGGAAGGAAGGAAGGAAGGAAGGAAGGAAGGAAGGAAAGTGTAAAATTTTTTTTCTTTATGATTTTATCTAAGTCAATGACAAATGATCACAATATATATTGTGAAATTTCCTGCTGAAAACTGGATACACTTTCTCTATGGCATAACTGTGAGCAAAAAAATACATCAAGACAAGGAAATAAGTTCAATTCTCTGTAATTGGATTTATTGCATTCTGATGTCTGCTAGTGATCCTCATTTCTTTAGCATGTGCTCTCAAGTAACTGACAGACAATCAAGGTCTCTAGTAATATTGTCTTCAAGGGACTGAGAACTTAAGATTAGTTACATTTAATATTTTAATATTTAAAATATTTTGGTCCCAATTTACCCTGTACACAGGGATAGTTTATAATTGTTGCGAAAGTGGTTAGTTGGGAGACAGAATAGTTTAGCATGTAAGAGTATGAGTTTTGAAGTCAGTCAGAACTGGATTCAAGGAACTATTCCTGTGCCTTAGTTCTTTCCTTTATAAAATTTAAATAATAATTCACTACAAATAGGTATATTTTAAGCATTAAATAAGATAATTCATGTAAAGTGTTCAAAGTGGTGTTCATTTACTATCAGCTATTATTAAGTATACAATGAAGTAATTATTCTAATCTGATTTATACACTAGGGAGCACTCCAATCTATTTCACTATAGAACTTGAAGAAGAACACATCTATAATAAAAATATTCTACCTATTATTCTAAAAGACAAAACAAATCTATCAGACAGGAGTAGACTAATTGATTTGCTCTAACTTTTCTTCTAGATATTTTAGTTTGGAGTAATGTAAGTTCAGTTCAATATCTGTTTGAAAGAGCTCATTCCTTTCTGTAAAAAAAAATTTATTAGATAAAAAAATAGGAAAAAAAATAAAGATGAAAGGAGGGAAGGAAGTAAGAAAATAAAGAAAGAAGGAAGGAAGGAAGAAAGGAAGAAGGGAGGGATGGAGTGAGGGAGGAGGAAAGAAGGAAGGAGGGAAGGGAGCAAGGGAAGAAGGGAGGAAGGAAAGGGGAAAGAAAAAAAGGGAAAAGAAAGGAAAATTATATGCCTAGACATCAACTGAAAATCAATAAAAAACTCATTTTGGATCACTTCCTTCTTTTGGTTTCTTCTGTCTGTGTCTCTGGCTGTTCCTTTATAGACTCTTCAAGTTTCAAATCTATTCCTTAGGTTCTTCTCTTTATATATTCTTCTTGGGCATTTTTTCCACATCAATGGCTTCAATTGCTATCTATATGCAGATACTCCTATACTTAACAGTTTCAGCCCAACTATCTCCTTTGACTTTGTGATCTGTTGATTCAATTTTCTATTTGACAATTTCAGTTTGAGTGTCTCAAAGGCAATCCAACCTGCCCAAACTAAATTCAGAGATATCCTATCTTCTTATCCCCTAAAATGGATCATTTTCCAATATGTACTGTTTAAATAAACATCAGCTCTACAATCAAAAAAGTGTAAAGTCATCAGCGATGACATATCTTGCTTATCACCCAGTTTGTTATTCATTTATAAGATCAGTTATTTTCCATCAAATATGCTTCAATTGTAAATACTTCTTTCCTTGTCCAACACCACTGTTCTTAACAAACTATCTTTGTCTCTTGCCTTGACAACTGAAATCATCTCCCAGTTGGGCTGGTCACATTACTTTTAGCACTCAAGCCAGAGTGACCTTTAAAAATTCAGATGTGACCATTTCACATTTCAGTGTCAATATTTTTAATGAATAACAATAGAATAAAGTTGTTCTACCTTAAAGTAGTCTGTTCAACCCAGGATAGTCTGGCCTCTTATTTCTAAGAAACAGAAAACACTCTAACCAAAAAAAAGTATTAAAATATCTTGGATAACTCACAATTTTCTAGAAAGACAGAGAACTACCAAGATGCTATACAACCAGGAACGGTGACCAAAATCACACCACAGAATGGGTTCTGTGAAGATAATGTTGCTGCTGATACTGAGCATAAAGACCTTGTCTCTTGACAAAGGATATCATTGACACTGATCATGAGACACTGGTTCCCAAACTGCCTCTGAAAACTGGATATAGTTGCTGCTGTTCCCACCACTTTTCGATTGCAAAGGAGTCTGTGAGGTTACTAATTTTTCCTGCTCTGGTTTGGGTCTAACTACCATAGAAGAACACGGACTGGTATAGCCTAACCCACAGACCTGTACTCTAGCTTTCCGAGAATAGGAAAAGTGAGTATATGAAAATTTGAACTTTGGGAGAGTGTTGAGATTGTTTGACAAGAAAAATTGAAAAGTCCCCAGTGAATTATCCACCTTTTCCTCTCATTATACAACCATGATTTTTCCTTTCCACCCTCTGTCAATATCTCCTAGTTCTTTCACATTCTATGTCCCTTATTGCCACAAACACTTCACAATTTAAAATCTCCATTCTCTGGGTACTTTACCTTCCCATTCTATATTCAGATAACTTAATTGACCCTTCAGAGCCAAACTCAGTCATTACTACCTCAAAGCAAAGATCTCCTGAGTTAGTTAAAGACCCCTCTCTTATACTCTCAGAGATATAGTTTCTCTTAAATTATTTATCACTGCTGCAGTTTCACATTTGTTTTTGTAACATTTCATTAATACTATACATTTCATTATATTAGGAAACATGATTGTTTTTGCACAAAATTGGGTATCTCTAGAATGGAGTATGTTTTCTGGCACAGAAAAGATACTTAATAAATATTTTTAATGAATTACAGATAAATGAATTCTTACAAAATAATTTATAAGTACTTAATTATAGTGTTGTCATATGTGTTAGTTTTCTAGAGCTGTTATAACAAGTTACTATAAACTGGGTGGCTTAAGACAACAGAAATTTATCCTTTCATAGTTCTTGGGGCCAGAAGTCCAAAATCAAGGTGTCAGTAGGAATAGTTTTCTAGAGGTTCTAAGGAAGAACATGTTCCATGCCTCTCTCTTCGTTTCTGGTGGCTGCCAGCAATCATTGGCATTCCTTGGCTTATACACTCTATCACTCCAATATCTGCCTCCATCTTTATATGACTGTCTTGCATGCCTCTACATCTCAAATTACCCTCTCCTTTCTCTTATATGGATAGGGAATTGGACTTACGGTGCACCTTAAATCCAAGATGATCTTATCCCAAGATCCTTAACTTAATTATATATGCAAAGATTTTATCTCTAAGTAAGGTCACATTTATAGGTGCTAGGGCTTAGGAATTGGACATATATATCTTTTCGGGTAACACTAATCATCCAACTACAATCTACCCTCTGTCTCACAATAATTAATGTTCATCCTATATGTAAAATAAATTCACCCAACCCAACATCTCTATGAGTCTTTTCCATTCCAGCAACAACCCTAATTTCAAAATTTCATCTAAATATCTTCAACTCAAGAATTCCCAAATGCCATCATCTAAATCAGGTATTTGAGATTCTGGGTGTATTTCATCCTGGAGCAAAATTCCTTTCCGTTTGTGGACAGATGAATGTCATTCTCAGACCTTACCAGAATCACTCTTAAGATTCTTATTTCCACCAATAGTGTCTTCAAAGCGATCTAAACACTTTCTATTACATTCCTCAAAATTCCTCTAGCCTCTCTATATTGTCTAATTTCAAAGTGACTCCACATTTTCTGGTATTTGTTATAGCAGCTCTCCCTTCTGGGTACCAAAATCTATATTAGTTTCCTAGGACTGTCAAAAAAAATTACTAAAAACTTCGTAGCAGAACTTTATTCTCTCACAGTTATGGAGCCAGAAGTCCAAAATTATGGTGTTGGCAGGGTTGGTTCTTTCTGAAGGCTTTAAGGGAAAATCCATTTTATGCCTCTCCCATCCTTGGTGTGCCTTGGCTTGTAAAAATATCACTCAAATATCTGTCTGCATCTTCTGTGTGCCTCTTTGCCTCAAATGTTCTCTTTTCTCTTATAAGAACACTTGTCATTGGATTTAGGGCTCACCTTACATCCAGGTTGATCTCGTCTTGAAATCCTTAATTATATCTACAAAGATCCTATTTCCAAATAAGGTCACATTCACTACATCAGATAATGCTTGCAAATATATATGATTTTTTGGAAATATATATATAAATAAATATATATGTATATAACTATATGTATGCACACATACTTAGTGTGTGTGTATATATATATACATATATATATATATGTATATATGTATAAAACTTTCCCAAGAAAAAATTTATTTCACATCTTAGCATTTCTAAATTTAAATATGTCTTCTGATGGATGTGTACAGCTAATTCAATCAGATTTATTTTTTCACCATTTTCTGTTATTAAAATATATTAATCATTTCCTTGAATCAGGAAATATGGTACTTTAAATAATCTTGACTTATTGGTTTGGGAACAAAAATCAACAAGAAGAGAATTTCCAGATATGTTATCAATTGTATGTGTGTATGTGGCATAGGTGTTTGTATATAGGGGTGTTTGTACAGATGTGGCTTTTAAAAATCGACTGATCATTTTTAGAATGGGATGCAATTGGTTTAGGGCAGTTTACCTGAAAAATATCCAAAGATATACATTGGTCACAACTTAGTGGCCAACAGTATAAAAAATTTGTCCAAAAAAAGCTTTGCATTTTTACAACTTTCCACCTAAAGGACCAGATAATTCCATGCTTTTTTCAGTCAGTTCACTTATGAATCACTGTATTTAACACAGAACACCATGTCTTATGATTGACATTGACAAAACAGGGCATGTGCAGAGAGATTGATTACTGCCTTTGAGGAGGGCAAGAATAGTTCAAAGAGTTAAGGGTTATAGCTTGGAAAAGAGAAGACTAATAGAAGACATCAAATTATGTTTGAAAACTTGAAACAATTCCAGGGTTGGAGTGATAATTATAGGTTTTCTATGCAGGGCCAGAGAACAGAACTAATGAATATAGCATTATTTTATATTGTTGTTATTATTATTTATTATAAGTTTATTAGCATAAATTTATCACTGTTCTGTATTTCAGAAATCAAGATAGGCTTGGTTGTTTTCTTTGCTTTAGGTCTCACGAGGCATAGGTGGACTCTTACCTAGAGTCTCTGGAAGACCATCCACTTCCAGGTTCCTTCAGTTTGTTGTCAGAATTCACTCCCATACATTTTAGGACTGAAGTCCTTGTTTCCTTACTAGCTTTCAACTGCATGTTCTTCTCAGCTTCTAGAGGCCTCCTGCACCTGTGGCCCCTATATCTTCAAAGCCAACAGTGGCAGCCTGAGTCCTTCAAGTCTCTCTAACCTTTACTTCTGCCTTATGTCTCTTGCCTCCAACTGGAGACAATTCTCTGCTTGTAAAGTCTCAGGTTAATAGAGTGGGTCCACCCTAATAATTCACAGTTCCCGACCCATATCAAAATCTTTGTCTTTATTCACATCTGCAAAGTCTTTTTTGCCATGTGACATAGCAGATTCAGAGGTTCCAAGATTTAGAATGTGGGTATTTTTGCAGGATCATTTTGCTGCCACAACTACAAATACAAGTTTCAGAAAAACAGCTTTTGGTTCAATAAGAAGAAGAACTGTCAATGAAAAAATTCTGCCCAACACTGGGATTTCGTTTGCCTTAAGGCACTCTCCTTATTATAAGTGTTCAAGAACAAGTTGAATGTCCATTGTTTAGACTTTGAAAAATAAATATTGCCATATGCAGGTCCATTGCAAGGCTTTTAGTTCAATTCTGCAATATATATGATTAAGCAATTATTAAAGTCCCTTTTGATAATTATTACCTGGACTCATTTTTTTGTTTGAAAATCTGACATTTAGCAAAATGTATGTTTTCTGCATTGCCCCTTGCATTTGTTTCCATGCTTCTGTTATACTTACTAAAGAGATTTTTAAAAATGTTATTAGTCTTCTAATAATAGGCCTGGATGCAAAGGTGGGTGGGAACCCAAGGAGTTCTCCCAACCTGATTTACCTTCACTCTGAACATAACTTTAAAACTTAAATTAGGCTGTTCAAACATTAAGAAAAAAAAAAAAAATGAAGACTTGAAATTTTGCCATGAATTTAGTTTTTATCTCAACTTTCAGACCTTTAAACTATTTTACCTAAGCTTTGTTTTGCATTACATGGTTTCAGAAGAATAAACATAGAAGAAAAATTATCCAAATTAAGGCCAGACTCATATTTATAATCACCTACTGTTTATAACATTGCACATTATTTCTTAAAATTACACTGAAATAAATCTGTAGACGAACTTCTAACATTTCTATTGTCAATACACAGATTAAAAAAAATACATTATTGACACTGGCAATAGTTATTCTGGGAAAGAAAGTGATAAACTTTAAAATGTCAAGCTGTTTAAACTTGTCAAATTTGGAAAACATACTATTTGTGAGGTACTGTCAAAAATATTTAACTAATAAGAGCTTCTACTAGAATGTGCTGGCAGTAGGTTGACAAGCTCTAAGCCAGAGCAGGATCAAGGCAGCTTAGAACTTTGTAGCAATTATCTATGTAAGTCATATAATGGTCTTCTAAATGTCATGTTTGCAGTAAGAATGGGAAGATATGCCTTAATGAGATACAGGGTGCCTGTCTTTGAGGACTCCAAATTGTGACTGCCATTAATAAGTGGTGGCAGATTACTAGGATATATCACCAAACCAGAATTATGAAAATTTTAGAGATTCTGCAGTGGACTTTCAAAATACCTTTATCTTCAAACACCAAGGGTTTTTGCCCAGCATGTAAATTGCTTGATGCTGGATCATATGTAGGTATCCTTTTTATTTATTTTATTTATTTATTTTTTTTCATTTTGGAAAGGATTTTGATGTTGCACAAGTCAATGAACAGCTGAACTGAAATGAACACAAACTGTCACTTCAAGAATCCATCTCCATGGCAAATAATGAAGCTGGAATAAAAGAGGAAACAAAAACATATTTCCTGTCAGTCTACTGTCAGGGTATTTATCTTTTTCTTTAAGCAAAGTACTCAGATAATCGCAGGGGAAACAGATTTTCACTTATAATGTTGTTTAATAAAGGATTTGGGTGAGCTGAAGATATTTTCTGTTTATCTGTTAGGTAATTCCAAAATAAAGTTCTTTCATGACTCTAAAGAAGTCAGAAAACCTTTTCTTCAAACTGTCCTATTCAGAGCAAAAGGTAAATAAGCTAAAATATATATGAAAAAATAAGCTAAATGAATAAAATCAACTTGAAAGAAATAAAAGATCCTAACTTGTGCTTTTCTGCACTTGTGTTTTTAGGCCAGTTATGGCTGATGTAAATTGAAAGCAAACTTGTGTTTTTTTGACGTAAAATATCTTTTTTATTGTTTAACTAGCTTCAAAACTGGTAATGACATAAATGAGATGACATGATTTATGTAAATATTCTTGTCATGCTGAATGAAAAATCATGATGGAAGATCACCTAGCCTTAGAGATATTTGCACCAAAATAAATAGCCAACAAAATAAATTACTCAAATCATCCCACTTGGAGCCCTCTATTCATTTATAAAATATTTTTCTCATCTAAGGGTCTAAGGGTGCAAATTATGAACAGGAAAGCAAATGAGGTAACACAATTTAGGTAGTAGAGGTGCTTTCCTTGTAATTTACAGCCAGGTTCATTGTAGCAGCCAGAGTACCCTTCTTAGGATGCATTCTTACAGAGAGCAAGGACCTTTATGCCAGTTTGCAGACACAGATACTGAGTTTTGTTGCAATTCCTCCATCTGCAGACATTTAGCTCTTGCACTGTATGCTCAATATTCTCTTTCTTTATTTCCTCAGTATATATTGAGCTCCAAAATGTGTTACTTTTAATTCCAATTCTCATCATTATTGAATGTAAAATGTAAACTTTTTTGTTACAGTCTCTCAATTTCTTTGTCCATTTCTTTACACAGCCCTGCCTTTCCTTTCCTTTTCTTTCCCATTACTTCTTCAATTTCTATCTAGATGTGGCATTGCTATCTGATTGCCCCTACTGGTCTTCTACAATTTGCCCTAATTTTAGTTTTAAATCACAAGGTAAATAAAGTTCACTTCTCTGTATTCAAATATTATGTGACTAATGTACATTAATACTTGGTGTAAACTTATTCCTGGAAAACTTTCTTAAGAATGTCCCAGAAATGGTTTGCAAATAATATGAGTATCTTTGGAGACTTCTGGAGAAATATAGACTATATAATTTATACCTTTAGTTCTGAGTTAAGTTAGTATTGTGTTTACACCCATAAACAGTTTTCTAAGGAGCAGACTCTCATTGAAATGGTAGTTTAGAAATAAACTATGAGTCTGTATAATAATCATAATTGTTATTTTTATCAAGTCAGAATCTTCAAATAGTTTTCTTTTAATTAAAAATTTTTGTTATTCTGGAAAAAAAACATATATTTTCCATCCATTACATAAAAATAAAATTTCAAAAGTATGTAATTTGAGATCTTGATCTCTTTAGTCAGAATAGTGCCTCTATTGTCTCTTTAAAAAAAAAAAAAAGAAACAGCTCTACCAACTCAACTCTCTAGTCTGAAGGACCTTAGGAAATAAGGATTACTCTAATTGGATGCAGAGAATAGATAAATCTAATCAAATACTTGGTGGCTGCTTGTAAGACATTTTTAATGGGGAAATGCACACATTTTGAGGGTCATATTGCACACTTAGAAGCTCTGAGAAGTCCTATAGTAAAAACAAAACAAAAACCAACCAAAATAAAATATACATTAAGTCTTTCTCAAACTTATTTGACCACGAGCCTTCTGCACATTATTTTTCATAAAATTATTGACACTTCACAGAACTCTAATAAATTAAAGCAAAGTCCCAAGTTCTTGGGTCAGAGTACATTAATTAAAAAAAAAAATCTATCTCAAAAGCTATTACTTTGATTCTTGGCCAGTAACTTAAATATCTTTGAACTTCAATGTGGTTATCTTCAAAATTAGTATCATGCAAATGATACCTACCTAACATGGTAACTGTAAAGATTAAACAAATATACAAAAATTAATTGTAAACCATAAGGCATTAAGCAATTGGTTACAATAGGGAAATGTTGTAACTTTTAAAAGTTTAGTTTTGGGTCTGACAGACTTATCTTCAAATCCTCACTCTGCCTATGTGGCATTCTACCAATGTCTTTCCATTTATGAACCTAACTTTTCTCATCTGCAAACTGAAGTTAATAATACTTAAATTGCATTGAAAAAGTTGGAAATAAAAGATTAGAAATCCTGCAATACAGTTATTTTCCAATATATGATAATAACTTAATTCGGAATTTTATGTTTAAAATTTGTGTTGTTTGAATATGGTATAAAGGGTATAGAAAAGTGAGAAATATATGTGTTATCAGGAACCTGCTAAAGGAGAATATTTCATTTTTTTTCCCAATAGGAAAAAATAAATTACTATTGGTTTCTGTGTTTTTCAAGAAAAATGATAAAGAGGACAGTGGTAAAAATGGCAAGCCATTCTTTTTTCTTATCAGATCATTAAAAATAAAAATTATTATTGTAAAATATTGTTAAGTTTAGTAGTTTACATTGTGTATCCTATTGTGATAAGAATTTGGCATTCAATATCTAATTAACTCCTTGAAGTAGCTCTATGGTCTGGGTATTATTATTATCTTTCCTTTAAGGTACTAGGATATATAAACATAGTAGTCAATAGAACTTTTCTTCAAATATTTGAAACACTTTTCCATCTGAGCACAAGTTAGGGGGACTTCCTGGCTCCATCATTCTTATTGGAACCATGTGACTAACTGTGGTCAATGAGTTCTCATTGAAAGACAAGAATTTAATTGCCAGTTTAAAATTTTCCAAAGCTCTCTTTGGCTTCTGGAAAAGTTACAGAGAATATTCAGTTCTGGCTGACACCCTGCTTTTTCCATGAGTGAGTGACTGGAATGAGCAGAGTTTCAATTAACATTTGATTTCCCTAGATAGATCTCAATGGACACGTAGCATGAGTAAAAAAATAAACTTTTCTTATTTTAAGACCGGGGGGTGTTTCCTGCCCCAACATAAATTAGCCTATCCTGATTAATATATCAGAGATATGTTTTTAGTAGTGTAGCTATTAAAGAAAGATCTAGTATTTGAACTGTTCTCTAATACCAAAGCCTTTGCTCAAAATTCTACACCTGATTGTAACTCCCAAATGTGGTAAGTACTTATGAGATAAATCTAAGAATTATGAGAGAATATTTTCTAATGACACATGGACTGAATTAATAGCACTTATTCTCTTATTCCTGTTTCCTGTATGCTTTCATTTGGGTTAAACAAACATTTTGGCATTCCAATTTATTTTCTCTACCTGCTTTATTATTGTAACATTTTTGTATTTTTTTAGTGATTGCATTGGAAATGGATATATATATATATATCCTTAAATGACTACAATTTACGTAGTCTTATTGTACCACTCAATGTAAAATATAAGAAACTTATAAAAGTATACTTACATTTAGCCCACACCATCTATTGCATAATTCTCACATATTTCACTTCTACATGTTATAGACTCTGTAGTACAGTGTTTTTGCCTTAAAAATAGTTGCCTTTTAAAGAAATCAAGAGAAAAATATCAATATATACACACATATTTACAATTCCTGGGGACTTTTTATTCCTTCCTATAGATCTAAATTTACATTTCATATTATTTTCCTTCACTCTAATTACCTTGTTTCACTATTTTGTAAGATAGCTCTTCTGACTGTAAATTCTTTTAGTATTTATCTGATAATATCTTTACTTCATGATCATTATTAAAGGCTATTTTTTTTTCTGGGTACAAAATTCTACCTGATGGTTTCTTATTTTCAGCATTTAAAAATGTTTATTAACATCCTTGGTATCACTGTTGCCCTGTATGTAATATGTCCTATTTATTTTATTTGCACTTTATTTTTTAGAATTTTTCTTTATCATTGCTTTTCATAGCTTGACAATGATATGTCTTTGTTTCATTTTCTTTTTATTTATCCTGTTGGAGTTTGCCAAAATTTTGGTTATATACAACAATGTTTTCTAAACACATTGGGAAAATTTCACCTGTTATTCCTTCCAACATATTTTATTATTATTATTATTATTATTATTATTATTATTATTTTGCCTTATCCTCTCTCTTCTGTACTTCTGGGACTTGTAGCTTATTATATGTAAATAACATGTAGATTATTATATGTAAGTTAATGTGATTTATATTGTCCTATAAGTTACTATGACTTTGTATTTTTTCTCCTAATTTTGTATTATATTCATCAGATTGGGCATTTTTACTGATGCATGTTGAAGTTTATTTATAATTTTTCTGTACTGTCCAATATACTGATATTTGGAGTTTTAAAAATTTCATACATTATATTTTTTCAGTTACAGAATTTTCATTTAGTTTTGTTTGTGGTTTAGATTTCTGTGCTGAAATTCCCCATCTTATTACTCATGCCCATTTTGACAAGTCTAATAAAATATTTATAATAGATGTTTTGAAGTTCTAAACTGATTATACCAATATCTTTGTCATCTTGGACTCTATATCTACTACAATTTTATTGATTATATGTAGCTTTTTCTGGCTTCTCAAATCTAGTAACTTTTATTGAATGATAGATGATATATTTTATAGAGTTTTATCTTTTCATTTTATTTTGTCTTGACAAGCAATTATATCACTTATAAAACCTTCTGATTCTCTCATCCTAGGTATTATGTTTTTGTTAGGAAATATATTGTTCAGTTTTGATTTTTAGTCCTAGTGTGTGTTCCATTCTTAGGACAATTCATTTCATTTCTGGAGTATCGACTGAATGCTACGGATACTCAATGAGTTCTCTCCCTTCTGGCTACACTAGAACTTTAAAATCTCCTAGTACTACACAACCTTTATCTTCTTTTCTCATCCCACAGAAACTGCTCCCTGCTGAGGCTCATGAAATGTTTCTTGCACTTGTGCAGCTTACTCTTACCCAGGAATTTGCAGGAAACCCTTCTGAAGCCACATTTCTGTTGAGCTTTTTCCCCTGCTGCATCCTACTTCACAAATTCCATCTACATTTTTAGTCTTAATCTCTGATCTTGATCTTTAGCTCAGCAAGGCCATATGCTCTGCTTGGATTTCATATCTCTGCACTGTGGAACTAAATCCAAAAAAGAAGGGATATATGTATATGTATAGCTGATTCATCTTGCCATACAGTAGAAACTAACACAACATTGTAAAGCAATTATACTACAATAAAAATTAAATTAAAAAAGGCAACTGAATAATAAAAAACAAACAAATAAACAAAAAACAGTAAATGCAGTTGAGAATGCATCACAGATACACACACTGATTACCTGTTTTCTTACAGACAGAAAAAATAGTTTAGGACATTAAAATTGTACTTTAAATCAGTTGTTTTGGCACTGTGGGGATACATACATATAAACAATGCATCGTGCCTCCCCTTTGCAATGAGTCCTCTGAAGGTGGTAAGAGAAGGAAATGGGAAGGCAGCATCATTTCAGGCTGCTATTTAATAATCTCTGATTTGATTTGCGGTAATTTGTTGGGAGAAGTAATTCATGACAATCAACAACCAGGCTTCAGAGGAACTTATGAACTCTGTTTTGAAGGTGTGTATTGAGAAAATGATATTCATACAATGATGAGAAAAAAAATGGTTCTCTTTACCTAAAAGAGCGATTTTAATGTGAACTGTTCATTTTGTGCAGTCACAGGTGTCTGAGGAACACAGAAACTAAAACTAAAATTACATTATATGTATAGAAAATGAGAGTATTAAATTAATTTAAATTAAACCATTTTCATTTTTTCTTTATTCTGTAAACTATCAAATTAGTTTTCACATAAGTTTAGAAATTATAACAACTACAATAATTAAATAATCTGTGCTTTATATAATAAAACTCTACTTAAAATTTCATGATATTCAAAGTGGCATTTCTATCATAGTAATTTTCTTTTAAAGAGAAGAAAAATTATTGTCCGTAACATTTTATTTTGTAGAAAATGAGAAAATTAAAAGTGCAATTATCTTTTCTTACATCTAAATTAAACAATCATAAGTATAAAATTGTCAATTGGACCAATAACTATATTTGAGGAATTACATTTTGGAGCCTATGAAATACCTATTGAAATTGGGCTCTATTTGCTGTCCCAAAGGAAAAAAAAAAAGAATATTTTTCTCTCAACAGATAAGACTGTTTTATTTACCTAAAATTATTTAGAGCAAAACATAATTTCCAACTCTCAAAGCTTATCTTTTATATGGTAATTGAATTATGTTTGTGACTAACATAAATGTATTAGTCAGGGTTTTCCAGAGAAACAGACCAATAAATATATAAATATATAAATATAAATAAATATATATATATATATATATATATATATATATATATATATATATATATATATATATATATATATATATATATTATAACAATTGGCTCACAGGAGTATGGAGGCTGAAAAGTCCTGTAATCTGTTGTCTTTAATCTGGAGACCCTGGAAATCCCATGGTGTAATTCAGTTTGAGTCCAAATGTCCAAGAACCAGGAGCACCTATGTCCCAGGGTAGAAGATGAATGTCTCATCTCAAGCACGCAGAGCAAGTTTGCGTTTCCTCCACCTTTTTGTTATAATCAGGCCCTCAAGGGATTGGATGATATGCCCACCCATGTCAGTGATGGAGATATTCTTTACTGAGTCTACAGATTCAAATGATAATCTCTTCTAGATACACCTTCACAGATACACTGAGAAATAATGTTCTACCAGCTATCTGGACATCTTTTAGCCCAGTCAAGTTGACCATAAAATTAACCAGCCCAAGGTGGTACCAGGAAAATAAAATGTGTGAGGTAGGAAATGTTTGTTGATATCTTCCCTAGATTCTCCATTCTGTCATCAGATCCTTTCATGGGTATGTAGGCCTCAATTTCAATTTAATTGAAAGTCATTAACAATTCTCACATGGTTTCTTCTTTTCCTCACACCTACTCTGCTTGAAGAATTTTCTATAAGTCATTTACTCTTTAATATGTGTGCCTTTCTATTTTCTCCTTCTCCTTCTTGCTGTTCTAGAAAATGATTTACATGCAGTGTCTTAAAATAGCCCAACTGAATTCTGTTTGTTGAATATAAAACTGGTTGGCCAATAGTTCCACTCTAAAATTAAGCTTCTCCATGAGCAACTTACACTAGGATAGAGATTTTTAAAATTATCTCTGAGCCTGCTGTACTCTGAAACCTCTAGATTTGCCCAGATGTAGAGATGTAATTTTCTGGGGTCTTAGCACCAAGTTTTACTGTGTGGTCTTTGTGTGCAAGTCTCTGTATAGGCCTGTTAATTAAAAATAGCATATTCTTTATCTCACACTCAGACAATCATCTCTTAGCTCATGCTCTTCCTTTCTTTTTTTTTTTTTTACTAGTCTTTATTATTTATTAACTTAAAACAATAATCATTTATTCTCATGGATCTGTGGTTGGATGATGATTTGCTGATCTAGGCTGGCCTTGACTTGGGTGATTTTTTTTCTGCTCCAAGTAGCTCTCATCCTTCTCCTAGAACTAGTGGGCAAGCTTAGGCATTTTTTTTTTTTTTTTTTCATGGCAATGTCAGAAGCACAAGAAGGAAAGGAGAAATATATAAGGCCTTTTGAGGTCTAAGGTCAGAGCTGGCACAGCATTATTTCCACCTTATTCTATTGGCCAAAGCATAGACTTAGTTCCCATAAACCCCCTTCCCCAACACATGCAAATAGCTCCTATTCTATCACACAAATGTAACACATATGTTACAATTGATGAACCAACATTGACACATCATTATTGCCTAAAGTTCATAATTTACGTTAGGGTTTACTCTTGGTCTTGTACATTATATGATTTTAGACAGATGTGTAATGAAGTATATCCATCATTACAGTATCATGCAGAGTATTTTTACTGCCCTTAAATTCCTCCCTGCTTTGCCCATTCATTCTCTCTCTATCCAGCTGGCTGGCAACCACTGATCTTTTTACTATCTCCATAGTGTTGCCTTCTCCAGTATGTCATATTGTTGGAATCATACAATTTCAACTCCATTCCTTTTTGACATATGTAAGATTTCACATTTTCCTTCACACTGTGCACTTTAATAAGAAGAAATATGCACTTAAATCAAATCACACTTGAGAAAATATACAGTAAATCTTTGTTACATTTTTATCTTTCCAGGAAGTAATAGACATTTCAGTCTTTAGAAGAGAAAAATGCTTCTTTCTGTTTCAACCATTCTAGGCATTAATTAAGCAAACTTATCAAACAAATATGTCCATCTGGACAATAGGAAAATCAGCCTTGAGCATAACACATCATTTGGTATAAGGTTATTAACATTTAGAAGATATGTATAAAGAACATATTAAATTTGAAGTTCTGTGATAGGTAGTGCAAGTTAGTTGGTTCATTATTTTTGTCTTTGCATTGCTTGCAGAATGTTTCATGTCCTTTTCTCTTAAAAAAAAAATTAACCTTGCTTCTAGCTCTTCAACTATAGAAAATATATCTATTCTTAATGTTGGCTCACCCATTGGAAATAAGTGTAATTTTTTCTCAGAATAGGAAAAAATAGATTGTTAACTCTTCAAAAGTTTTGTTAAACTTGACATTTCCTATAGCAGCTAGTACATATTGGAAATATCTTTCCAATAAACATTTAAGTATCAAATTATTGAAAGATGTGGCTTTGGTAAGTGTGATGTAAAGTCAATGTTCATCTATTAAAAGACATATATGTGAGCCATGTCATAATAATCCAAAAATTATAAACATTTGGATTGAAATGTGATATTTTTATTAAATTAGGTATTAATTCAAAAGACTTCAACATGTGGCATTAATCACCCACTATAGATTTGCAGGTGGTGTTTAAATAGGAATAAGTCATGAGCTCTGAGATAGTAGATTCACAACCTAATAAGGCATAGAACATATAAATAAATTACCATTTAAAATTATATGCTGCATAAAGTCTAGAATAATGTGATACAAATATTAAGGAGTGAGAAGTTATTTTATTCCTCCATGGAATACCTTAATGAGGCTCTGACACTTAAGACGTTATAAGTATTTTTTCTTGATCTTTCAGAATTATTTTATTTCCAATATCCCTGTTTTTTCTTAATTTTCAAAAGAAGGCATGCTTATTTTATTCAATTTTATATATGAAAAGTTTGACAAAACACACCCATTATGCACCATCCATAAATATTTGAGCATAATTCCAAAATATTATTTCAACATGTATTCAATGTACATTATTAATGAGATATCTTATATTCCTTTTTTTGTACTGTCTTTGAAACTCAGTATGTATTTTACACTTACAGGATACCTCATTTTTTACCAGTTTCATTTCAAGTACTCAATAACCACAAGTGTATGATGGATAATATTAGACAGTATAGCTTAATATAGGGTAAATAGGTTAACATACAAATATTAAATCATTTGTGTTTTCCAGGAGTCCTAAACAATTAGTGTTAAAATATGTTACATTATTTTTGTTTGTTTCTGCCCATTTTTATTTCATGACTGATTATGTTTCATGTATTTTCCTGCTAGGCTATTTACCTCAAGAATGTGTGGCTTTTATGATTTATTAGGAATTACATAAACTGTTATTATATAAATATCATCCATTTCCTGTTTAGTCAATAATGGTTTAAATTCTACTTTAATCTTTAAATTTTTCTAATTTCCTTTATGCTTTCTTCTTTGACCCATGAAATATGTATAAGCATACTTTTAAATTTCCAAATATTGGAGAGGATTTTTTCTATTCATTTATTTTTATTGATTTATAATTTAATTCTATTTTTGTCGGGAAACATACTTTCTACTATTTCAATCCATTTAAATTTATTGATACTTATTTTGTGGTTTAGTGTACTTTCTGTATAATTTTGCTTTTTAATCAAGTTTAACAATCTATACCTCTTGACTCGGGTGTCTGGACTATTCACATTCAGTGTGATTATTGATATGGTTGGATTTATATTTGCCATTTTGCTGTATGTTTTCCATATGTCTCCCTTTTGGTTTTTCTTACTTAACTATTCTTTTGTGTCAAGTAAATAATTTTTAGAATACTATTATAATTTCTTTGTTCTTTATTTTAACTATATATTTTGAAGCTGTTTTCTTTTGTTTGAGGGATGATAGGCATCTTAACTAGTCAAAACTAATTTAGATTAATACTAACTTAATTCTAGTAAGATACAGAAATCTGTTCAAATATAGCCCCATTCTGTCCTTTTTTTGCTATTATAATATATGCTATGTTTTTATGATATTCACCCAAAAATTCAGTGTTATAATTATTTTTTATGAAATCTGTGTCTTCAAAGTGTTAAGACAGTAAATGATTTAAAAATATATCTTCAGTCTTTTATTGTAACCCGTTTACAACTTCTGGTGTCTTTTATTTCTCCATTTGAATTTGAGTTATCATCTGGAATCATTATTTTTCATTTTAAAGAACTTCCTTTAGTGTTTCTTTTAAGGAAGTCTGCTAGTAATGAATTCTTTCAGTCTATATTTATCTGAAAATGCCCTTATTTCACCTCCAATTTAGAAAGATATAGATTTTTTGCTGGGTAGAATTCTTTTTTCATAGCGTTTTTTTGTTTGTTTGTTTGCTTTTTTGTTTTTCCTTTCAGAACTTTAAATATATCATTTCATTTTCTTCTGGCTTTTGCTTTATTTAAAAGAGAAATCAGCTCTTAATTGTATTGATGCTCTCTTGTATATAATGACTCGATTTTTCTCTTGCTGTTTTCAAGATTTTCTATCTACCCTGATTTTAACTGTTGACTATTATGTGTCTGTGCATGGTTCTTGGAAGGGCAGATTGTTTTTCACCAGATTTGTGAAGTTTTCTGCCATTATTTTTTTTTCATTTTTTTCTTCTCTCCTTTCCGTCCTCTTCTTCCCAAATTCCTATTACACATTTGTTGATACATTGAATTGTTATCCTACAAGTCTCTGAGACTCTTTTTTTTCCTTCTATCCTTTTAATCTCTTTCCTTCAGATTGTATTATTTCTTTTTATTCATCTCTGGATTCAATGATGCTTTCTTCTTCCAATTTAAATTAAGCCCCCACCAGCAAATTTTTTTTTAATTTTAATTAATTTTAGCATACTTTGAAACTTGAGAAATTCCACTTGGTTCATTTTCATAATTTCTACCTCCATTGTTTTCATACCTTTCTTTAATTTTTAAACATGATTTCCCTTACACCTTTGAATATATATATTTGTAACAGTTTCAAAGTGTTTGTCTATTGTTTATTAAAGTCAACATATGAGAACACATGGAAACTGATACTATGGACAATTTTTCTCCTAGAAGATGGCGCACACTTTCTTATTTCTTGGAAAATTGAATATTTTAGATAATATATTGTGGCAACTATGGATTTGATTTCCTTTCTGAAATTTATTTTTGTTGTTTTATGTTTGCTTACCTGTTTAGTAACTTGTCAAACTAAATTTATGAAATCAGTCTCACTTGCAATGGGTTATTGCTGGTATCTCTCTATGATCTTTCAAAAATAAATATTCTTTTTAAATTTTTTAAAATAATTTTTTATTGGAGTATAGTTGCTCTACAATGCTGTGTTAGTTTCTTCTGTACAGCAAAGTGAATCATCTATACATGTACATGTACCCCCTCTTTTTTGGATTTCCTTCCCGTTTAGGTCACCACAGAACACTGAGTAGAGTTCCCTGTGCTATACAGTTGGTTCTCATTAGCTATCTATTTTATACATAGTAGGGTATACATGTCAACCCCAGTGTCTCAATTTATCCCACCTCCTCTTCTCCCCTTGGTATCCATACATTTGTTCTCTATGTCTGTGTCTCTTACTCCTGCTTTGCATATAAGTTCACCTGTATCATCTTTCTAGATTCCATATATAAGTGATATTATATGATATTTGTTTTTCCCCTTCTAACTTGCTTCACTCTGTATGACAGTCTCTAGGTCTATCCATGTCTCTGCAAAGGGCACAATATCATTCCTTTTTATGGCTGAGTAATATTCCATTGTATATATGTACCACATCTTCTTTATCCATTCATCTGTCAATGGGCATTTAGGTGGTTTTCATGACCTGGCTATTGTAAATAGTGCTGCAATGAACATTGGGTGGAAAACATAGGCAGAACACTCTTTGACCTAAATCTCAGCAAGATCTTTTTTGACCCACCTCCTAGAGTAATGAACATAAAAACAAAAATAACCAAATAGGATCTAATTAAACTTAAAAGCATTTGCACAACAAAGGAAACCATCAACAAATGAAAAGACAACCCTCAGAATGGGAGAAAATATTTGAAAATGAAGCAACTGACAAGAGATTAATCTCCAAAATATGCAAATAGCTCATGCAGCTCAATATCAAAAAAGCAAACAACCCAATCAAAAAATGGGTGGAAGACCTAAACAGACATTTTTCCAAAGAAGACATACAGATGACCAACAAACATATGAAAAGATGCTCAACATCATTAATTATTAGAGGAATACAAATCAAAACTACAATGAGGTATCACCTCACACAGCTCAGAATGACCATCATCAAAAATCTAGAAACAATAAATGCTAGAGAGGGTGTAGAGAAAAGGGAACACTTTTACACTGTTGGTGGGAATGTAAATTGGTACAGTCACTATAGAGAACAGTGTGGAGATTCCTTAAATATCTAAAAATTGAACTACCATATGACCCAACAATCCCACTACTGGGCATATACTAGGAGAAAACCATAATTCTTTTTTTAAATTTTAAACCAGGCATTGTAGGTGTTACCCTTATGTGTTCGTAGATAAGTGGTCAGTTAAATATGAGAGATTTGTGCTTAAATGCCTCAAGCCATAAAGTCTTGTGTCCAGTGGATCTGTTTGTTGGTAGGGAAACATATTGAAAGCTCAGGCTATTTTGAAGTCTTCCTAGCTTTTACTTTTCTTTGGGCTCTTTTGCATCTCCTATTCACATGTGCATAACTTCAGGATTTTCCAGGCATGTCAGGCTCACTAAGGCTCTCTCTATTCTTTCTTGCACATGTATACAGGCTCAGACGTATATATTCCAGTTCCAAACATGCCACTTTAGGTAATTAGAGCTATTGGCTCTCTTGACTCTCCTGCCTCAAAGTTGTCACTTCCATCAACAATTCTGCTCAGTGTATTATCCACTGCTTCAATCAAATTAGGTTTCCTTCCAAACAGCAGAAACCTACCATTCCTAAGGTTTTCCTGTTTGGATAGAATCTCTACATCAGTGGAGCTATATAGTATTCAAATGTTACTGACTGAAGTTCAGCAGATTTTCAAGCATAAGTACTCCTCAAATGTTGTATGCCTTTGGTCAGTTTCCAGAGACCAGAAATTGTTTCTTTGTCATTTTTATCCAGCTTCATATTTACTTTTTGGGGAAAGGCTTTCTGATGTCCTCACTGGGCCATAGCCAGAAGTAGTCTTAGTTACACCTTCTTGCATTTTCAAACTGTTTTTGGAAATAATGTGAGACCTAGAATGATGTTGTATTTCTCCAGAGATTATTTGTATTCTTTTCTCAGAAGCCCAGGTACAGTAACATTATGGATTATGATGACTCCAAAATGATCTGAGATTGCTTTGATATCTTACTTGCAGCACAATTGTACTCCTGGATTGCAGTGCTTTGTCACTGTTTTCTCGCTCTTTTGTTAGACTGAGACACCAATTTTGTTGTCTTAAACCTGTGATAGAATGAAAACGTTATTCATCCGTGAGGTCTTCTAGTCTCTGTTTCTGGAAGTCACCTAATTCACAAGGGTAAAATAATGGTTCCAAACTCTGCACTGAAATGTCTGACCTTAATGGGACAGTGGTCTCAATTACCTAATTTATCATTAATAGAATCCTATCTAATTGTTTCATTATTAGACTTTTTTTTAATCATTTAGTTTTAGCCATCTTTATTTTAAGCAGTACCTTTCTATTTTTTTTATTTTGTTTTCTTTTTTACACTTACTATTGAGATTGTGTATCTGATTTGAATGTTAGACATCTTGTTTATAATTCTACTAATAATTATCAATACCTTTACAATGGTTAAATTTAACTTATATTTACCTAATGATAACATCTAGGAAGAAAGGTGATGAATAATGATTCACCACAATGATTTTATCTGCTCTTGAATTCCACCTCTTTCTCTCTACCTGGACAGTTTTAGTCTGAAAATGTAGAAAATGATTTTATACAAATATTATCAAAGTTATTTCATTTTGCCTTCAATCTTGTTCTCATATCTACAACATTTTATTTTGCTCCATATGTTTTATTGATCTTAAGTTTACTAGTAGTCTTTTCATATGCCGACTTTCTTGCTGCAAATAAAAAAATCATGTGACTAAATATTATATATAAAACCAAGTTTTCATTCATGTATGAAAGTAATAGTGAGATATACTCCCACATCCAATGATGTGGAGAATAAACCACCCATATGCTTCCTGAAAAATATATGTAATTGTTAACATGCTTAGGCAAACATATTTTATGTGTATGTCTCCACTCATACTGATTTAGAATTTTTTAAAACTCAGCCAAGAGTTGTGAATATTCACATATGTCATTAAATATTCTTCAAAATTCCACTTTTAATAACTAGTTAGAATTAAGGTATATTGGTTATTATAATTTATGTAACCAATATGTATGAGGTAAGACAACAGAGTACCTAGGAATGTTGGTTCTAGGTTCTAATTGCCTGCAGTCTGAAAATTAATAAACAGTCTGAATTCTTGTGTAAGTAACTTAAATTCTCTTTGTTCTTCTTATAAGAATGTCTACTTGATAGAGTTGGGAGAATTAAACAAATTAATGCATGTAAAGTTTATAGAGGAATGGCTGGTACCTTGCAAGTAATAATGTTAATGCTTTTTATGTTTTCATTTCTCATTAAACATATTGCTACCTGCAGTTTATCAAATCAGACCAGACTTCTATCAATTGATCTCATCTTTACTTTATCTAGCAGACATTCTTGAAATATCTAACACTTAAATGACATTCTTTCCTAGTTTACAGTGCTTGTATTGATTTCTTTCTTTACACACACACACACACACACGCATGCACACACACAAAGATATATATATGTGTATATATATATATATATATATATATAAATTTGGCCATTGTGATGTGAAATGTTTGATGCTGAAATAGGTTATTTGAGCAACTTCTCCATAAATAGACATGTGGTTATTTTGGATTGTGACTCAAATGTGACCTTACATGCAAATTTTTACTAAGGTTTTTCTTTAGAAAACTTTAGTATTGGGTAGAATGAAGTGCACTGCACTAGTTTGAAGTAAAGAAATTCATTTACCCACTTGCAATTTTAACCCAATTTCAGGCAAAATATTAACTGCAGGATCATCATTTCCTATTAAAATTAAATTGCTTTCCTTTTTAAGCAAAACAAGTTTAATAATATACAATATACATTAATGAAAAAGAAATGCATTTCATAAAAAAGGAAAACATAAAAAACTAAAAATCTTACACTCAGGGATGAAATATCATCCTTGACTTTTTGAATGTTTTTACTGCCATATTATACCATTTCTTTTTATTCATTCACCCTTTCAATAATTGCTTATCATTGTTTCTTGAGCACCTACTATGTGCAAGACACCTTTCTAGGTACTGGGCATACAAAGTGAACAAAACAATATCACGGTGCTCATGAAGGTTACATTCTGATTGTGGCTTTCCAATCAGAATTTCCCAAAGGTGTTTTGCTTCCTTCTAATTTACTAGGCTATGAATCAGGATGACTTTCTAATTGATTCATTCTTTTTGACCTTCTAGTGCTTTTGTTTTTAATAGCTATACTGTTGTTTCCTCAGAGGCTATCACTTTATGATAAGAAAGGTCATACATTTAGAAATTATCATTAGACTTTCCAGCCTAAAGCATCCATATCTTTCTTTGGAGGGGGTTAATTCAAAGGATCTGTAAAATTCTTGTATGTAATAAAGGTTGATTACTTGATTTTCAGTGGTATTTAAAGTGCCGATAAATTTGTGGTAATTTGTGGATTTTCAGTGGTATTTAAAGTGCAGATAAAATTGATCTGCAATTGCACAGCATAAAACCTGTAGTGAGAACATTTGATTAACCACAAGTCAAAATTTCTCTATTACTAAGCAGAGAGAAAACATGAGATTTTGTTTGAATATAGATATATGGGATTTTATAGGACATTTCAGTTATTCATTACAAGAGAACAAAATATTTAACATCAATAACTCTTGGGCAATAGTGAATATCTGGTTTACATACATAAAACCCAATATCCAGAAGTTTCAAGATTAAAATGGGGTGCCAGATTAGGGGTCAGGCTTGAACTTGGGATGGATCCATAATCCTGTGTGTAATAAACAAATCATAAAAGTCAGAAAATCTTTAGGGATAACCCCTGCCAAGTAATTTCACTAATGTATCTGGCATATCTAAACTCAGAATTGTCAGAATGATTTCTTGATTGAGACCAGAAGAGCATGTATCTACAGATATGATATATCAAACTTGAAACTTTTTAAAAAAGTGTAGCAGAGTTTATACAATAATTGTAGGTTACTCTAATTTTTTGGAAATAAACTAACAGAGATGCAGAATAAGGCAGGTGAACCAGTTTCTTTTCCTGCATTTAACACAACTGGATGTACAATGTTTACAAAGTTATTTAACATCTCAAGGCTGCATGATTTACCTATTAAATAAGAATTGTGACTAGATTATTTCTATGACCACTTCTACTGTTAAAAATCTAAATATAGTCTTCACTTGTTTTCTCAAGTTGTCTTCCAGCAGACACAATATAATTATCCTAGATTTAACTTTACAAATGATCCTCAGATTAGGTACTCAATAAATACATGTTCTAGAAGATAGCATTAAATATAAGAGATTTTTAATAGAACACTTATGTCTGCCAGTTTTAGCCATCAAGCGTCTGCACTTCAAATTCTATATATCTAAATTTTTTTCTGAGTGAATATGGGCAGAGGTATTTTGTGACACACAAAATAATTACATTACTTGAAGTATTCATTAAATGATAATGGTAAAGAAGTTATTAAATATAAATATCAAATACAAAGATACACTCTGTCATGTTTCTGACACATAGTTGTCCCTCTAAAAACAACATTTTAAATGAATTGATAACTTGCTAATTGAGATGGAATTTATCACCTGCATTAGGTATTCTATGCTTTTCTTTATTGAAGTATAGTTGATTTACAATATTATATTAGTTTCAGGTGTACAATATATTGATTCACTATTTTTATAATTATACTTAATTTAAAGTTTTTATAAAATAGTGACTTTATTTCCCTGTACTGTACAATATAACCTTGCTGCTTATGTATTTTATACATAGTAGTTTATATCTCTTAATCCCATACTCCTATCTTGCCCCATCCCCTTCCCTCTCCCTACTGGTAACCACTAGTTTGTTTTCTATATCTGTGAGTCTGTATCTGTTTTGACATATACAATCATTTGTATTATTTTTAAGGCTCCACTTACAGGTAATATCATACAGTATTTGTCTTTATCTGACTTATTTCACTAAGCATAATATTCTCTAGGTCCATCTACATTGTTGCAAATGGCAAAATTTCATTATTGTTTATGGCTGAGTAATATTCCATTGTTATATATATATATATATATATATATATATATATATATATATATGCCACATCTTCTTTATCCATTTATCTGTTAATGGGCACTTAGTTTTCTTCCATATCTTGGCAATCATAAATAATGCTACTATGAATATTGGGGTGCATGTATCTTCTCAAATTAGTGCTTTCATTTTCTTCAGATATATAACTAGCAGTGGAATTGCTGAATCAAATTGTAGTTTTATTTTTAGTTGTTTGAGGGAACTCCATACTGTTTTTCATATTGATTGCACCAATTCACACTCCCAACAACAGTGTACAAGGGTTCCCTTTTCTCCACATCCTTGCTAATATTTGTTATTTATGGTCTTTTTGATGACAGACATTCTGACATGTGTGAGGCAAAATGTATTGTTTTAATTTGTGTTCCTCTGATGATTAGCAATGTTGAGCATCTTTTCATGTGCCTGTTGGCTATCTGTATTTCTTCTTTGGAAAACGGTCTATTCAGTTCTTCTGCCCATTTTTTTATTGGGTTTTTGGTTTTTTTGCATTTTGAGTTGCATGAGATATTTACATATTTTGGATATTGATCTCTTATTGGTCATAGCATTTGCAAATATTTTCTCCCATTCAATGGTTGTCTTTTCGTTTTGTTGATGATTTCCTTTACTGTGCATTTCCTTTCCTAATGTCCTTTTACACTTAGGTTTTTTTTGTTTATTTTTGCTTTTATTTAATTTGCCTTAAGAGATAATCCAAAAAAATATTGCTACAATTTATGTCAAAGTGTGTTATGCCTATATTCTCTTCTACGAGTTCTATGGATTCTGTCTTACATTTAGGTCTTTAATCCATTATGAGTTTATTTTTGTGTATGGTGTTAAGAAGTGGTCTAATTTCATTCCTTTACATGTAGCTGTCCAGTTTCTCCAGCACCACTTATTGAAGAGACTGTCTTTTCTCCATTGTGTATTCTTGCCTCTTTTGTCATAGATTAATTGACCATATGTATGTGGGTTTGTCATAAATGACCTTAATTATGTTGAGATACATTTCCTTTATACCAGCTTTGATGATAACTTTTATCATGAATGGATGTTGAGTTTTGTGAAGTGATTTTTTTGCATCTATTGACATGATCATGTGATTTTATCATACCTTTTGTTTAACGTGGCGTATCCCATTGATTTGTAAATATTGAACCATCTTTGCATCCCTGGAATAAATCCCAATTAATCATGGTGTATTATTCTTTTTATATATTGTTGAATTCAATTTGCTAATATTTTGTTGAGGATTTTTATGTCTATATACATCAGAGATATTGGCTTGTAATTCGTTTTTTTAGTAGTGCCTTTGTCTGGTTTTGGTATCAGGCTAATGGTGATCTCATAGAATAAATTGGGAGTGTTTCTTCCTCTTCAATTTTTTGGAGTAGTTTGAGAAGAATAGGTATTAGCTCTTCTTTATATGTTTGGCAGAATTCTCTTGTGAAGCTGTCCACTCCTGACTTTTGTTTACTGAGATTTTTTTTTTAATTACAAACTTAATTTCAATACTTGTAATTGGTCTGTTTAGATTGTCTATTTCTTTGTGTTAAGTATTCTAAATACTCTCATATGTTTTATTCAAATTAACTTTGTGAGGTATATAGGCAAATGTGGTCAAAACCTCAGTCCAGGTTGTTTTCAATAGTAGATCCTGGAACATTAATTGTAAGATTTTTAGTGGTAACTGGATCATTTAAACACATCTAGGTTGGACTATAGAACTTATATCTTTGCCAGTTTTCAAATGTCCACTGTGCTCAGTAATTGAGGCTTGAAGCAGAGGAGCACTTGTAATCAAAGCTGATTCCTACCTTGAATGGACTGGCTACTGGACACTGGGAAATCTCTGCAATAGTTTTAAAGCAGCATTGCATTATTCCCCCCTTCCAAGGTATGAAAGCATCAGGGAAGAAACACACAATGGAGAGAAACTCCTGGACTTATAACATACAGTTACTCTACCATTCATTTAAAAGTTATTTTAAAGACCCATATAAGTAAGCTGTTTGGACAGATGCTAATAAAACTACAAGAAAACAACTACTGTTGCTACTGCTATAGCTAAAGAGAATTAGTTAAAAATATTTCCTTTTTTCAAACAGTCACTTATGTCTAAATAATGATTTGTTACCTAAATTTTAAGAATCACTCATATTGTCATGACCTTTCCAACAATCTTGATCATTGTGATGTTTTTAAAGACATTATGTTTTTCATTGAATTTAGGCTTATTACTCCCAATAAGTTTACGCTTTAAAATTAATCAAAATCTCCAATTATCAATAGTTGCTATCTATAAGTTGTTAAGTGATAACATTAATCTGAAATGAATATTCCTCATTAGAATCGAGCAGAAAGTATACAATCAATGGAACAGAACTTCAGATCTTGTTCTGCCATTAATAACCGTGAATCACCTTGGAGTAATCATATATCAATCTTCTTTTGTGCCTTATTTTTTATTATTATTATTATTAGCACAGAAGACTGATTCAGTCACTCTGGCCAAAACTCAGGACTTATTTTTGAGACTTTCTTTCCCTCACCCCCTACATTCAATATCTTGATAATTCTGTTTGCTATGTCTCTGTTACAGGTCTAGAATCCAAACACTTTTTAATAGCTTCAGTGTTAAAATCAAAGTCCAAGTAACCAACACAGCTCACCTAGGCTACTGAAATCTTCCTCCATCTGGTCTGTCTGCACCTCTTTTTCCATTTTGTCCAAAATGCCAGCATTAATTTTAATTAATCTCACACAGTTCTTCTGTCCTTGGACATGCCATGCTTATTCCCATATCAGGCTTTTTTCACTTGATCTTGCTTCTACTTGTAACATTTTTTCCAACCCCTCCACCACCTAGAAGTCACTCTTTATCACATTATTTTATTTTACTTTTATCAGATTAAGAAACAAAGATTAGATGAGTGGGAAATTCCATGTTAGTATTCTGTCTCTTCACACAAGAATGTAAGCTCCTTGAGGGCCCTGGTGTTTGGAGTGCATAGCTTATTGATTAAATACAGTCTGCCTTGCCTTTCACTCTACATTTATTGCCTAGAAAAGCTCCAAGCACATAGTTTATTTCTTAATAAGTGTTCGCTATTTAGATGAATGGCTAATTCATGTGAGAAATCAGAAAATACTCCTTAAAAAAATAATACTAAACTAGGTCTTCAAAAGTAATTAGCAGTTAATAACTAATAACCGCTTCTCAATAATGAGAAGGTATCTGAAGCAAAGGGATCACTATTTGCAAAAGTAGTTTTTTTAAAAAAACAACACTTTTATCAAAAATAATTTAAAATGATGTAATTTGGGTTTTTTCCAAAATACTAAATATAAGTTGTGGAAAATTTTAAACATCGAATTAGAGTAAAGCTGATAGATAGGCTTGCCAAATGCAATTTTAGATGGCCAGCTCATTTGTGAAGTATATAAGTCTAAAATTATCATGTTTTGAAAACAAAATAGAAACAGACGTATAGACACACAGTGCAACCTGGTAGGTGCCAGATGAGAGGGGGGTGAGAGATTGGGTGGAATAGGTGAAGGAGATGAAGAGATACAAACTTTTAGTTATAAAGTAAATAAGTCATGGGGATGTACTATATAGCATAGGAAATATAGTTAATAATACTGTAATAATTTTGTATGGTAACAGATGATTACTAGACTTATCATGGTGATCATCTCATAATATATTTGATTGTCAAATTACTGTGTTGTTCACTTGAAACTAACATAATAATTGTGCATCAACTATACTTCAATAAAAAATTTTAAAAAATAATTAATTAAAATATTCGTGCTTTAATTAAAATAATTTGGAAGTTCTTGAGTATATTCTTTTAAATGTGTACAAATTCTGTGTTGAATTTTTTTTTTACTAACACACTTAAATTAATCTTAAACATTATACCTGATTATACTAAGATACTGTTCTTATTGGCTTGAATTCAAACTTGTACATTTAGTCAATAACCTAGTCACTGTCAACCCTAGTATTCATTAACTTAACCTCATTTTGACAATGAAAAGCACCTGTTACTGGGAAACTGACAATTACATTTATATTATGTTTTTTCTTTTAATTAGCCTTCTCTTTCTAGGTAAATGCTTATAACAGGCAGAGAATTATCTGAAGCCTACTCTTTAGTAGGCTTGATAACTTATTTCTTTAGCTCAATGTATCCCAGCACAGCAATGTATTGCTTAAACAGATATCCTCATATATGCTTATTCATTTGGCCTTATCTGTGGAATCAAATTTCATGACTTTTTCCAACCAAAACCAATCAATGACTTCTCGTTACACTTAGAACATCTATATTCTTTCCCTGGCTCATAGAGACCAACATGATCTGGGCACTAAGTACATCTGATCCTTTGCCACAGTCCTCCTGGCTTTCTTGCAGTTTTGCAAATAAATTGCTAAAAGTGGCTTTTCATTTTCTACTTTCCCTGCCCTGAGTGCTCTTTTTGCAGATATCCATACTTCTCATTCCTTCATTTCATTCAAACCTCTACTACAGTGTCACCTCTTCAGAGACACCTTCACTAACCACTCTATCTGAAATAGATCTCATTCCTAGTCTCTTTCCAGCCTCATTTACTTAGTTTTTATTTTTTGAATTTATCACAATCTGACATTATATTTGATTCTTTAATCATTTATTGCCACTCTCACTCACTGAAATGTAAACTCCGTAAAGAAAGACACTCTACAATACTTGACTCTCAGTTCTTAAATTGATGCTTTGCACATAACTTGATTTGAATAAGTATTTGTGAATGAATAGATGAATCCAGTGACTATCAAAAAAAAATAATATTCTGAGCCAGATAGCATAGCAATAGAGCAAGTTTTGCTAAAGAGAGCTGAATCAGGTGAGGATTGCTAGAAAAGGTAGTAGCTACTGCAATACATGGTATCATTTTTTGATCTTCATTATTTCTGAAAACAGGACCTCTTAAAGTTCAGGAGGATTATCAATCAGGCTGACTAAAAATATTAGTTCACCATCATAATGAAGCTCATCTTCTCTGTTTATTTCCTTCATATGCCCAACGATCTTACACTTTTATCTTGTTTTTTTTTTTTTTTTTCATTTTATCTCATTTCTGAGTTATAGTTGGACTTCAAGTTTTGTTCATAAACAATATCCATTTCTCTGTATATGTGCCAAGATTAATAATATGTGCTTTCATTTTCAAATTCCTAGAGAGCAAGGCATATCTGAAAAATACTTTTTAGGAAAAATAAATAACTGTATATTTTATATCCACAGATATGATATAGATTTTAGATATTTAATTTTTATTTTAATGACATGATGTAATATCCCTGATATTTCTGTTTCAAAGCCAACATTTATTTTTTAATTAGATTGTAATATGTGCATAACTTTTAAAATTTACTAAAAATTATTGAATTGCTAGAGATTAGCCAAGATGGCTGAGTAGAAAGACCCTGAGTTCACCTCCTCTCACAGGCACACCAGAAGTACAACTATTTGTAGAACAACCATTGATGAAACAGACTAGAACCTACCAGAAAAAATCTTCTACAACATAGATGTAAAGAAGAAACCAAAACAAGATAGGTAGGAAGGGAAGAGTCATGGTATAGTCAAGTCCAATACCCCTGGATGGTCGACCTGCAAGTGGGAGAATAATTATAATTGTAAAAATTGTTCCAAAGGAGTGTGGGGGTGTCTAAGTCCCATATCAGGCTCCCCAATCCAGGGTCCTCTACTGGGAAGATAAAACCCCAGAACATTTGGCTTTGAAGACCAGTGGGGCTTAGGTTCACGAGTCTCAGAGGGCTGGGGGAAATAGGGACTTCACTTTCAAAGGGACACACAAAATTTCACACACTCTGGGACCCCAGGCAGGAACAGTAACTTGAAAAGAGCCTGGGTCAGACCTACCTGCTGATGTTGGAGAGTCTTCAGAAGAGGCAGTAGGCAACTTCAGCTCAGCCTAGGGACACTGACACTGGTGGAAACAATTTTGGGGAGCTTATTCTATTACTTCGACATCTGTCTTCTTCTTTGGACAAGTCACTATTTCCCTATTTCAAGACTCTTTTTTTTTTTTTAACATCTTTATTGGAGGATAATTGCTTTACAATGGTGTGTTAGTTTCTGCTTTACAACAAAGTGAATCAGTTATACATATACATATGTTCCCATATCTCTTCCCTCTTGCATCTCCCTCCCTCCCACCCTCCCTATCCCACCGCTCTAGGTGGTCACAAAGCACGGAGCTGATCTCCCTGTGCTATGCGGCTGCTTCCCACTAGCTATCTATTTTACGTTTGGTAGTGTATATATGTCCATGCCACTCTCTCACTTTGTCACAGCTTCCCCTTCCCCTTCCCCATACCCTCAAGTCCATTCTCTAGTAGGTCTGTGTCTTTATTCCCATCTTGGCCCTAGGTTCTTCATGACCATTTTTTTTTTCTTAGATTCCATATATATGTGTTAGCATACGGCATTTGTTTTTCGCTTTCTGACTTACTTCACTCTGTATGACAGACTCTAGGTCCATCCACCTCACTACAAATAACTCAATTTCATTTCTTTTTATGGCTGAGTAATATTCCATTGTATATATGTGCCATATCTTCTTTATCCATTCATCTGTTGATGGACATTTAGGTTGCTTCCATGTCCTGGCTATTGTAAATAGAACTGCAATGAACATTTTGGTACATGTCTCCATTTGAATTATGGTTTTCTCTGGGTATATGCCCAGTAGTGGGATTGCTGGGTCATATGGTAGTTCTATTTTTAGTTTTTTAAGGAACCGCCATACTGTTCTCCATAGTGGCTGTATCAATTTACATTCCCACTAACAGTGCAAGAGGGTTCCCTTTTCTCCACACCCTCTCCATCATTTATTGTTTGTAGATTTTTTGATGATGGCCATTCTGACTGGTGTGAGATGATATCTCATTGTAGTTTTGATTTGCATTTTTCTAATGATTAATGATGTTGAGCATTCTTTCATGTGTTTGTTGGCAATCTGTATATCTTCTTTGGAGAAATGTCTATTTAGGTCTTCTGTCCATTTTTGGATTGGGTTGTTTGTTATTTTGATATTGAGCTGCATGAGCTGCTTGTAAATTTTGGAGATTAATCCTTTGTCAGTTGCTTCATTTGCAAATATTTTCTCCCATTCTGAGGGTTGTCTTTTCATCTTGTTTATGGTTTTCTTTGCTGTGCAAAAGCTTTTATGCTTCATTAGGTCCCATTTGTCTATTTTTGTTTTTATTTCCGTTACTCCAGGAGGTGGGTCAAAAAGGATCTTGCTGTGATTTATGTCATAGAGTGTTCATTAAAACAGATATCCATGAAGAGATCGTCTAAAATAAAAAAGAGCAAATGTCTTCCTCACGAAACCTGCAGGAGGGGCAGTGATGTGGGATACAAAAACAGGGGAGACCAATGAATAATTGTCTTCTAACACTATATTAAATGATAGGAATTGAAGGAAGCTTGGATCAATTGTTTGAGCGCTTACTCAATGTTGGATAAGGTGTAAAGCTTTAGGTGTTTTAATTTAGAATTTCAACACATTTAATTTTATAAAAGTTGACATTTATATTTTTTTCATTCCACTTTTGCAGTTTGTCAGAATCTGTTTTCATTTATCATGAAACCATCTGTGGATGGACAAAACCATTTAGTATGGTTCACAAGTGGCAATGCAAATGGCCAGTCCAGATCACTGCACATCCATTCAACTGTAGCACAAATTGATGGTTTTTTTGGATGGTCTTCTATTATTTGTACCAACTGAGTCACCTTATTAATTAAGATTGTAGACCTCATTTTTTTATATGTGATTTTGGGATTGACAAGTTTATTCTTTATTTTCTTATAATACTTTCCCGTGTTTTTCCTCAGAAGGGAGAAGTCTAAAGGCAAAAAAATTGGATTTGTTATATTCATTAAATTCGGTTTGTGTTTTTATTATACTGACCCCAAATTTCACCTAAGTTACTAATGACAAGACAGGTCTTGTGTGTAAAATACAATAGTTTATCCCATGGAAGGATATATTTCTAAATTTTTAAAATGGTGTACCCACAAAAGCATACAGGCTATACATTGTGTGCAGACAGATCTTGGTATAGGTGAAATTTTTTGGTCAATTGTGATCTAAAAAAAAAGTAAAAAACTCTGGGTGGTAGGAGAAAGGGAAAGAATTGACAATGAATTATATCTTGTTAGCCTGTAGTCTCGCTGGGGGTTCTATGACTAATCTTTGCAGAGATACATTTTAGTGAGTTTTCTTCTGAAGTACAATGAAGCATTCAGTACTTCAAGAGACATAGGGATTAAAGAAAAGTGGAAAATGACAACTCAGAGTGAAGGGAAAGAAAAATCACCACGACAGCTCTTTTCATTATTTAACGTATTTTTGGTCTGATTTAAGTCAAAAGGTCTTTTGGCACATAATGCAAATCAGTAGCAGTGGGAGAATATGAAGTTTCAAAAACCAAACCTACAATTATTATTATTTCAAGTGAGGTGATTTTCAAAAGTACAAAGAATCATCTTAAGAATGAAACATAATAACCCTCAGTAATTTAATGAATTATGTGTGGCCCAATCAGCAAGTCAGTAGTATTATAAAATATTTAACATATAGAGCACTAAGATTATCCCCAGTTAATGATTGAGAGTTATGAATATATACATGCAAAACATAATATTCTATGATACAGTGATGTAATTACTTTTTTCAGTTGAAAGGAAATAAAGAATGAGAGCAAATAATGCATTCAGGAAGGAAAGAAATGGATGAGACAATTACAGCACTGATGAAAACAGAAAATATTTAAAAAATAAGAAACAAAAAGAGAGAACATACTTGCTAATCCCTAATATGGAAGATAATTTACTGCACAAACAGGAAAAAAAGGGGAGGCAGCAAATATTTCCTCCAAATATAATCATTCAACCCTAATATGAGTTTACTTCTTCCCATTCCCATTCCACTCACCAATAACGTCTAGGAGAAGAGAGAAAGTCCTTTACAGGTACAGAGGTCTCCTTTCAATATATTTACCATTTTTATTCTGAAGAAGATATAAAATAACCTACTCCCTTTAGTAGAGCATATCCTGATATGATAATCTTCATTTTAGGTACAGTATGAGATATATTTGAAAGACCCATGAGTTATAAAGAAAGAATCTTACAAAGAATAGGAGTCAGGTTCACAGTCTGTCTGTACCAGTCATTAAGTGTATGAGACTTTGTACAGGTTACTAAATTCTTCTGGCCTCATTTGCCCTCAATGTAAAATGTATAGTATCTACCTCATAAACTGGTGAAGATTAAATTAAATAGTAGATGAAAAGTACTTAGAAAAGTGCCTGCAAGCTACCAAACATTAAAAATTAGCTTTTATTATAACTGTCATTATTCTTCTATAGAGACTTTTGGGGGCATAAATTGCTTTGGGACATGAAGTGTATTTTATCTTTTGCTTAAATAAAGATTTTATTTTACTGAAGTATAATATAGAAAAGATGTTTAGTAAATTTTCAAAAAAATGAATATTCCTTTGAAGCCACATCCTAAACACAAATAAAATGTCAAGTGCATTCAGAATCCTCTATTGTTTCCTTCCCAATTGTCACCATCCTAAGTTTAACTATTATTATGAATCCCATGGCCATATATTAATTTAGCTGGTTTTTATTCTTTATATAAATGAAACTATAGAGTATATGTTCTCTTGTGTCTGACAATATTCACTTGAAAATGTTTATGAGATTTATTCAAGTCATGTATGAAGTAGTATGTCAGTTTTCTTTGCTGTGTAATATTCTACTTTATAAATATACAACAAATTATTTATCCCATCTGTGGTTGAAAAATTCTATATTATTTCCATTTCGTGGATATTATATTGTGCCTGTGACTATCTGTATATATCACATATATACATGTATAAGTAAAATATGCATGCTTATATAATCATGTGTATAATTACATATTTTACCACATATATGAAAAAATTATATTAAATGTATGTTATACATAGTCAAATATATATTGAAAGGGGGTTCACATGGAAGTGGAATTGCTAAGTAATAGGCATGTTCATTTCCAGTCGATAATGCACAATAGCTTTCTGCAGAGCTTTTAACATGTTATATTACAAAAAATTTTATTTCCTTCTGTTTCTAAAAACCACCTGCTATTTTCTGGCTAATTAAAAAAAATTAGTCTTCTAGTGGATGTGGAGTGGTATCTCATTATGGTTCTAATTTGCATTTCCCTGATGACTAATAGACTATATTGGATATCTTTTCATATCGGCATTTTCCACTTGAGATCTTCTGTGAAGTAACTATGAGTTTTACTGTTTTTCTTGTGCTGATTTGTTAATTTAAAGAAGTTCTCTATACATTCTGTATATGAAATTTTAATATTTGCTAAATATACTTTTCTGCTCTTTGGCTGGCCTTTTCACTTTCTGAAATTTTTATCTTGATAAACACAAACCTTTAATTTTAATGTAGTCCCAATTTAATGTACATTTTCTTATGAGTGTTTTCGTTTTCTGCCACAAGGCCATGAAGTCTCCTGTGGTATCCATTATAATTTTATTGTTGTATCTTTCAAAATTGGTTTACAATTCAATTGGTATGAAATAGGAGTCAAAATTATAAACCTTATGTAGATATACAATGACTTATGACAATTTATTGAAAAGAGTGCCATTCCTCCCATCACTACATTTTCAACTTTGTCAGATAGCAAGTGTACATACATAGGTGATTTTGTTTCTAGACTCTATTTTCTTCCATTTGCCTCTTTCTTAATATTTGTGTTAATAATCCATCACCCTAATTACTGTATTTTATAATTAATCTTGATATACTATAAAAGTTCTCCAATTTTATTCTCCTTCAAGATTGTCTTGATTTTTTTGGATGGTATATTTTCATATAAACTGTAAGATTATTATGCTAGTTTCTACAAAACTCCTTGCTGTGTTGCTAAATGGAAATTTATTGAATCTAGATAGGGCATGACCATATAACCAAGCTTGCCTGGAACACCCAATATTTACTCTCTTGTCCTAGCATAATTATTAATACACCACATTTCACATTTAAAAGGTAACATAATAATAAATTATAAATTGATATAATATCAGTTATTTGACACTATTTCAAATCTTTACATTTGTGTTCTAATATGTAGCATATATTACTCAGTTAATTCAAGTATTTTTTTATTTCTGTCTCAGTAACGGTTTAGAGATCGTCATGTGGGATCTTGCACATTTTCTGTTTGATCTCTTCCAACATGTATGCTAGATGCAGTACTGAATAACATATAAAATATATGCATCATTGAATAAAAATAGTGATAATATATTACATCATTCTCTAACTCAGGGAAAATGGTTTTGATATTTCACCATTATGTATGATATGTTTTGAAAGTTTGTTCATGTAACTAACACTTAAGAAATTAAGGAATTTATTTGCCTCCTAGAAATGACAGTTATTACTATAATTTTTTATTACTATGAGTTTTGAATTTTATCACACAATACTTCTATATAATGGAAAATCATATGGATTCTGATAATGTGTTAAATTTTAGAGGTTGAATTTTGAAAAATAACCCAAACTTGCCTTAATGGAATAAACCCAGTTAGGTGATGGCATATTATATTTTTTTAACTTATACTGGAATAAGTTGTGTTAATCAATTTATTTCGCATTTCTGCATTTATGTTCATGAGTGAAACTGACTTGAAAAGTCTTGTTTTCAAGTTTAGAAATGTTTCCTTTTTTTCTCTTTACTGAGAAATTTGTATAACGTTGCTGTTATTTCCTCCTTATATGTTTGGAGTAACTTACTGATAAAGTTGTCCGTGCCTGGAGATTTATTTGAGGGTGGGGAGCTAATTAAAGAAAATACATTTCTTAATAGATTTAGAAATATTCACATTTTCTACTTACTATTGTTTGGGCAAATTTATTTTTTCTGGAAATTTGTCCATTTTACTTAAATTTCCAAATGTATTAGCATAAATTTCTTCACTATATTTTCTCATGTTCTTTATAATATCACCAAAATCTTTAGTAATGTCTCCCCTTTAACTCCTATTGTATAATTTTCTCCCCCTCTTTCCTCGATACTAACCAGAGTTTTATTCCTTTTGTCCATTGTTTTAAAGATCAAGATTCTTTTTTTCATGTTCAATTGCTATTTCAATAATTTCTGTCTCTATGTTATTTGGTTTTTTATACTTTGTGTTTAATTTGTCACTCCCCCCTTTTTGATATATGGAGCTTAAATGTTTGATTTTTCAGCCTTTCCCTTTTTATCATGTGTGCATTTAAGGTCATAAATTATTTTCTAAGAACAATAGTGCTGCAATCAATAAAATTGAAAAATTAAAATTTTCATTATCATTCTTTTTAATATGTAATGTACTTTTAATTACACTTCTTTGATCCCTGGGGTATTTAGATGTATACTGACTCATTTTAAATAAGGGATTTTTATAGCTATCTTATTGTAGATGAATTATAGCCTACCCCCTTTGTCTGAGAAGATAATCAGTATGTTTTTTGTTATTGAGGTTTGCTTTGTAATACATTCTATGGTCAAGTGATGTAAATGTTCCAGATATACTTGAAAATTATCTGTATTGTTCAGTTACTAGACATTGTGGTCATTATATATCAATTAAAAGAATACTCTTTAATATTTTCCAATATTTATATCCTTATTTTCTCCCTGCTCTTTCTACCAGTTGTTATTAGAGGTTTTTATTTTATTTTTTAATTCTAATATTGTTTATTTTACCTTTTAGTTCTCTCAGTTTGGCTTGATATATTTTGAGGTCATATTATTAGCTGTATACAAACATTCTTGTTTGATTTAATCCTTTATCTTTATATAAAATCCTTCTTTATTCATATCTCTGGCCTCAAATTCCTATGTCTGATAATATTAGTTTAGCTGCACCAATATTCCGGGGGTTCTTTTCATCTGTTTTGTTGGATTTTTAGATATTTATTTTTAGGTTTTAGATTCCCATATTTTGACTTTCAACCATTACGAATGATTTTTACATATGGATTGAGGTATAATTTATACATAAAAACTAAACATATTTAATGTATACCATTTGATAAGTTTAGACATATACATACACCTGTGATACCATCACCATAGTCAAGCTAATAAACATACCAATCACCTCCAAGAGTTTCCTTGTGTCACTTTGTGTTTGTTTGTTTTTATTTTGTGGTAAGGATAATTAACATGAAGTCTAATCTTTAACAAATTAATTTTTTTTTAATTTATTGAAATATAGTTGACTTACGATATTGCATTAATTTCAGGTATAAAACATAGTGATTTGATATTTTTATAGATTTCATACCATACTAAGTTATGAAACATTGACTCTATTACCTCTGCTATACATTACATCTCTGTGACTTATTTATTTTATAGCTGCAAGTTTGTACCTCTTAACCCATTTCACTTATTTCACTCCTCCCTACACCTCATCTCCTATGGTAACCACTAGTTTGTTCTCTGTAACTGTGAGTCTGTTTCTGTCTTGTTAATTTGATCATTTGTTTTATTGTTAGATTCCACAGGAAAGTGAAAACATGCAGTACTTGTCTTTCTCCGTCTGACTTACTTTACTCTGTATTATTTCACTAGTGTAATACTCTACAGGTCCTTTCATATTGTAGTAAATGGAAAATTTCATTCTTTTCTATGGCTGAATAATATTACATTTTATATATACATAACATTATGTATATAACACTATCTATATAAATACACCACACTATATATATATATATATATATATATATATATACACACACACATTTGTGTATATATACCACATCTTCTTTATCCATTCATTTGTTGGTGGATACTGAGGTTGCTTCCAAATCTTGGCTATTGTAAATAATGCTGCTATGAACATTGGTATGCATATATCTTTTCAAATTAGTGTTTGTTTTCTTTGGATAAATACCCAGGAGTGGAATTACTGGATTGTATTTTAGTTCTATTTTCCATTTTTTGAGGAAACTCCATACAAGTGTACAATACAATACTATTCACTACAAGCTCTATGTTGTACAACAGATCTGTAGAGCTTATTCATCTTGTATACCTGTAACTTTGTACCCATTAAACAACAACTACCCATTTCCACCTTTTCCCATCCTCTGTCAACCACTATTCTATTGTCTGCTTATATAAGTTTGACTATTTTAGGTACCTTATGTAAGTGGAATTATGCAGTACTTGTTCTTCTGTGAGTGAATTATTTCACTTAGTGTAATGTGATCCAGGTCTATCCATCCTTTATGAGTAATTATCTAAAAAGTTTGTCTCATAGTTTTTAAATAAAGTAAAAGTCCTATGAACATTGCATTTTAATTGCATTATTTCTCTTTTTGTTGTTAATAAAAATTGTATGTGTTTAAGTATACACATGGCGATTTAATATACATATACATAGTGAAATAATTATTGGGTTGGCCAAAACATTCGTTCGGGTTTTTCTGTAAGATGCTACAGGAAAACCTGAATGAAATTTTGGGCCACCCAATACTATAATCAAGCTAATTAACACATCATTTCCTCACATAGTTACCATTTTTTTGTGTGATGAGAGTACTTGAATCTCTTACACTATTTCTAGTATTCAGTACAGTATTATTAACTGTAGTCATTATGCCTATACATTAGATTTCTAGACTTATTCATCCTGCACAACTGCAACTTTGTACCCTTGACAAACATTTCCCCATCTTCCCCAACATTACTCACCCAGCCCCTGGTAACCACCATTCTAAACTCTGCTTCTAAGTCTTTGACTTTTTTTTAGTTTCCACATATAAATGAGATGATACAGTATTTGTCATTCTCTGTCTGTCCTATTTCACTTAGCATAATGCCCTCAAATTTCATCCATGTTGTAGCAAACGGCAGGATTCCCTTCTTTTCATAGCTGAATAATATGACATTGCTTATACATCTCACATTTCCTTATTTATTCATCCGTCCATGAACACTTGAATTGTTTCCATATCTTGGCTATTGTGAATAATGCTACAATGAACATGGGAGTGCAGATATCTCTTAAAGAGTGTGATTTAATCTCCTTTGGGTATATACCCAGAAGTGGGATTGCTGGAACATATGGTAGCTCTATTTTTACTTTCTTGATTTCATAAGGAATTTTCATACCATTTTTCATAGTAAAATTGTTTCCATTCCCACCAATACTGTATGAGGGTTAGCTTGTCAGGATTCCACGCTGCATTTGTTATCTCCTATCTCTTGTTTTTCTGAGAATAGCCATCTTAACAGATGTGAAATGATAACATATTGTGGTTTTGATTTGCATTTCCCTACTAATTAGTTATGTTAAGCACATTTTCATGTACCTGTTAGCTATTTGTATGTCTTTGGAAACTGTCTATTTAGGTCCTTTGCCTATTTTTTAATTGGTTATTCTTTTTTTTTTTTTTTTTTCTTGCTATTAGGTTGTATGAGTTCCTTGTGTGTTTTGGACATTAACCTATTTTTGGATATATGGTTTGCAGATATTTGCTCCCATTTGCCTTTATGCTTTGTTTATGGCTTCCTTTCTCCTTTGCTGTGCACAAGATTTTTAGTTTGCTGTAGTCCCAATTGCTTATTTTTGCTTTTGATGCCTTTGCTTTTAGAGTCAAATAAAAACAATTATTGCCAAGACCAATGTCAAAGAGCTTAACTTCTATGTTTTCTGCTAGGAGTTATCCAGGCCTTATGTTCAAGTCTTTAATGCATTTTGAGTTGATTTTTTGTATGGTGTTAGGGGCCCAATTTCATTCTTTTGCATGGGACAGTTCCATTTTCCCAACACAATTTATTGACGAGATGATCATTTCCACAGTGTATATTCTTGGCTCCTTTGTGAAACTTTAATTGACCATATATGCATGGGTTGATTTCTTGGCTCTCTATTCTGTTGCATTGACCTATGAGTCTTTGTGCCAATACCATACTGTTTTGAGTACTAGAGCTTAGAAATATAGTTTGAAATCAGGAAGTGTGATGCCTCCAGATTTGTTCTTCCTTCTCAAGATTGCTTTGGATATTCAAGGTCTTTTGTGTTTCTATATGAATTTTGAGAACTCAAGAAATTGTATTAAAATGTATAGGGTACTTTTGAAAAATAAAAATATAGGGCTTTTTATCAAAAATCTCATGCACAAGAGTTGAGTTTTCTTGAGGAAGTGATAGTGAGATTTTACCATGTGGTCATATATCCAATCCTTATTCTATGTTTCCTCAAATTCTTTGATCCTTCCCTGGAAAGATAAAACTGATTGTACCAAGAAGAAATGACACTTCCTCTAAATTTTTCTGAGATTTAATGTTTTATTTAGCCCTTTTGTATTTCTTATTTAGTATTGCTGTAAAACTGTATTTCACTCATGGTGGAAGATTTTTTTGTTTGTTTCTTCACCTCTCCTCAATCGAGGAAACTGTTTTTGAATTAGATATGCTGTTAAAACACGGGTTAACATTATTTCTCACTCTTTACTACAAAATAACATTGGCAACATTTAAAATCCTGGTGGTTTATCTTGCTTAGCTGATGCTCCTGTACTTGTTATTGATTATTTCTTAAGACCAGTTTTCCTTTTGTGTAAATCTTTTCTCAATCATTAAGAATAACTAACTTGATTGTTATGGAATGGATTTAATTCTGTTTTTCAAATTTACCAAGTCTCTCAACCTCACCCATTAAAATGAAAATTGGTTATCTCCTCCTTAGTAAAATATTTTATGGTTTAACTTTAAGTGTTGGGAGGAGGAGTTAATAGTGTTTTATACCTCTCAGCAATGAATTTAAGACCTACAAAACACCTAATTATTTTCTCTCAGTCATTTAACCAATAGATATTTAGCACTTGCTTTCATCATGTACTGTTTTAAGAACTATGGATAAAACAAAGTCCCTACTCTTGCATATAAAATTATGTATCTGCTCTGCAAATATTTATATGTCATTTTTTGTCCAGCAAATTATTTCTAAAACCTACTACATTCAGGGTACTGTTCTAGCACCACTGGTATAAACAAGAATAAGATATGGTTCATGTCCTGATAGGGAGAAGTGTTAAGAAGTCTACTTGGGAAGCTATGATGAAGTATTTCCCAAATGCAACATGGGATTTTAGAGAGGATCAATTTGTGTGTGTTTGTGGGGTGTGTGTGTGTGTGCGTGTGTGTGTAATGGGTTGAGTAGGCTGGGATAAGGAAAATTTGGTAGAAGCAGTTGAAGATTGGTGAAGTTTCTTCCAGCAAGATTTATAAGCAGAGGTACCAGTGTGGTTTTGCAATAACAGGAAAAAACAAATCAGTGTGTTTGCCAAAAGTAAGTATCTCTCCGTCTTTCTCCATGGTTTTCTCTTTTGCAACCTAGAAATATTAACTTGTGCCAGTAGAGGCAAAAACTCACCTTGTTTCCCAAATTTCATATTATCTTCTATTCCACAGCACCATCATTGCTCTGAACTTTCTCAGTTCTCTGTTATCTTGCACCTGCAGACAAATCTGTACTCACTTTTACCCATTATCTCTGGCCAAGGTTAGCAACTCTACCATCCTCTTGATTCTTTGTGATTTGCTCCCTTTATGTCCTCAGGGGCTTTGATTTGTTAGTCATGGCAAATGTTTTCAGGATTCCAACCTATTTTCTCCCTGGCTTATTCCTTTACCTTATGTACATTCAATTCATTTCTATCTACAAAAATGAACTATACTCTCAACTTGAATTCCTCTCTGGTGAGTGCATTCTTTCTTGTTTGCACAGATAAGCTTCATGAAAGAATAGTAATTGTTTCCATTTTACTACCTCTCATTAATAATTAACTTAGTTTAAAAATATATATACTGAGTGCATATGCTGCACTAGTCACTGTTCTAAATGTCAAGGGCACAATATAAAAGACATTGTCTGTGAGAGAGAGAGAGAGAGAGAGAAAAGTAGATCAATAGCTTAAAAAAAGTCTGCTTATGCTCTTAAGGTCCAGAGAAGTGACACTTAAACCAGAATAGATTATTTATATTGAATAGCCAGTGAAGGTAGCATTTGAGTTGAGTCTTGAGAATGAAGAGTGAAGAGGAAGCAAGAGTATTTAGATCAAGTGAAAATGTGCAGGAAACTTAAACACTGAGGATTATTGTACTTTCAATAATTAAAAATAATTGTGTAATATGAAGAACAAAATAAATAGTCATAGTACTGAATTACTACCAAAACAATAAGTATCCATTAATTCATCATGATATAAATAAATGGTTGAATGAATAAATAAATTACAGAATTCTTCCCTACAGAAGAATTGCAAATAATAAATATAGAAGGGATTAGGGAAATAGAAAACTATTATTAGAACACCACAATAATAATGGCTCAGGCAAGGACCATTGCTGGATGCTAAAGTTAGTGGGAAGAACTTTAAAGAGGAACAGGATATTTGCATAGTCCCAAAGGCTCTCCTCCGAAATAATTATAGCTTACTGTGGTGTTGTAACATATGTCCACAAATTTTTTGATACTCTTTTCTCCATAAGTTAGAGCTTATATCTCTTCTAAGTGTTGCTTCTAAAAATAAAGTATGGAAATGGGTAAATAGCAATTTTACAATAGAGAAAACTGACAGGCACTATTATAAGCAAAGATCAAAGTTAAAATTGTTACTGAACTCAAGTTTGGCTGCTTGTCACTCGAAAGCCAATGATCGAGAGGCAAGTGTCAGTAGAAAGGAAAGATGTTTTAATAGGAAAAGCTGGTAATCAGGGGAGAAGGTGGACTCATGTCCTGACACCAACTCCAAAGATTCTGCTCAGCCATGATAGTTTTTATAGGAAAAAGAGGGGAAAGAATCTCAGTGAATCATTGAGACAAGAGGTATCATTCTCCATTGTGTGCAGACTGGCTGACTCTCTCTTCAGATGTTATCTTGCCTGGGTTATCTGTCTGCAGGATTGCAAGGAGGTTGTTGGGAGTAGAGAGCCTAGTCATTCTTTAACTACTCAATTCTTCATTCTTACTTATTTTTATCTAGGAAAAGAATTAACAGGTTAAGCAAGACGTGGTGTGCATTCAGGGAAGCATAAGTTAAGAGTTAGGTTAAATTGCCTAGTGAGTGATCTCATTTCTATAATTAAGTTCTTTTAAGGTTAGAGGGGAACAGAAATGGGCAAACAATAAAGGGGTAAAAGAGCTGCTTTCAATTCCCCACTGTCAAACAACCTTCCATTTCTATGGGATTAGGGGTGAAGGTCTGTCTTCTGTAAATTCTTCATGCTGACATAGGGTTCCATATTCTCAGGATAGAAGATGTCTACATGGGTCTGTAGCATCTCTTTGCCGACAATTTTAGTCGCCTGCTTACATATACAGGCAGAGCAAGCTACAATTATTTTTATGCCCAGAAAGATATAGATTGTTATGAGCAATAATGTTAATCCCATTCTCTTAAGGCCAGTTCTTGGAATTGTGCTAGTCACAGATTCAGTACTGCTCAAGATGGAGCAACTTATGTCATGGCTACAATCTGGTCATCATTCAGTTAGCTTTTTTCCTCTAGTGGCAGTTACAGTATCTGTAAAACAACTCAGGAATGTGCATCAGACACTGAGTCTGTGCTCTATTGTCCTAATCATTAACTGCTTGGTTTTGTACTTGGGGGGCCCTGCAGGGTTCTTTGATTCCAAAATAACCAGTAATAAGTTACTTTTATATTATATATCCCCTGATGTGGTGTAATGAGAAGGACACTTTACCTCTCTTATATTCCCCCCAAATATATATGAGAAAACAACAGAAAAAAACAAGTTGAGAGATATTCTATGAAACACCAGACCAATATTCTTCAAAAGTGTCAAATGTATGAAAAACAGGAAAGGACTAAGAAACGGTCATAGATCTGAGGAAACTAAGCAGCCATGATAACTAAATGCAATATGGTATCTTGAATTGGCTCCTGGAACAGAAAAAGACATTATTGTAAAAACTCGTGAAATCTGAATCAAATCTGTAGGTTAGTTGATTGCATGTTCCAATGTTGGTTTCTTGATCTTGATAAATCTATCATGGTTATGTAAGACATTATTATTGAGGGAAGCTGGATGAAAGATATACAGAAACTCTATCATATTTGCAACTTTTCTGAAAATACAAAATCATTTCAATATAAAAAGGTATAAAAATTGGCTATGTGTAGCATAATGAGCATATGTTAAAGGTAAATACAAAAACAGTAGCCTTAACAATCAAAAATATGATCCATGAGAGAAAAATAAGTTGGACTTCATTACAGTTAAAAAAAAAACAAAAAACAAAAAAACTAAACGACAATCTGCTCTGTAAAAAAAAAGTGTTAAGAGAATGAAAATACAAGCCACAAAATAGGAGAAAAGAATCACAAAACACATATCTGATAAAACATTGGTATCCGAAATATACAGTCCTTTTAAATATTAACCATAAGAAAACAACTCAATTAAAAAATAGACCAAAGTTCTGAACAGACATCTCACCAAAGAAGATATATAGATCACAAAAAGGCATATAAAATGTGTTCAACATCATATGTATTAGGGGATTGAAAATTAGAACACACCTATGAGAATGGCCAAAATTCAAAACACTGATGACATTAAATGATGTTGAACACTTGGAACAATAGAAACTCTCATTCCCAGATGTTGGGAATGCAAACTGGTACAGCCACTTCAGAAGACAGTTTAACAGTTTCGTATGAAGTTAAAGATAGATGTTAGAGAGGAAGAAATTTTCCTCTACCCTTTTAGGTGGAAGAAATTTTCCTCTACCCTTTTAGGTTCTTCTAGCTGGTCTAAGAATTAAATTGACATGAGACAGGTTAACAGGAGGAAATCAAACAAAAGTTTAATAACATGTATACAGGAGAAAGACTCAGGAGAATTGAGTAACTTGCCAAAATGACCAGAGCCCTCACCTTAAATACCATCTTCAGCTAAAGACAAAAGAGGATATTGGGGGTGGTGGTTTAGAAACTCAAAGGGTAGGAAGGTAATTGATGTGAAGATGGAAAAGCAAATGTTTGGTAAATAAAAGGTTGGTGGGCCATGCAGAGACAATGGGACACAGAGAGGAATTTTAAAGAACAGACTTTGCTGGGTTCCTCCCTGTCTACAAACCTAGTTCATACTATAGTTATCTATGGTGATAACTCCCTTCCTGTAACAGGTCCTCTATCTAAATTATTTTTAGGCAATTAGGAGGTACGTCAATGCTTCTTTCTGAGTCTTTTGGGCCTTGATTGTTTCCAGCTCAAAATAATCAGCATACTAAAGAGACATTTTGGCATTTTGAAATTTTATTCCCCTACAGTTAATAATAATGAAGTTATATTTCATCAGTTTTAACAAATGTACCACACTAATGCAAGATGTTAATGATAGAAGAAACAGAGTATGGGGTGGGGGAATTCATGGGAACTATCTATATTTTCTGGTCAATTTTTATGTAAATCTAAAGTTTTTCTAAGCTTTTGCACAGCAAAGGAAACTATGAACAAGATGAAAAGACAACCCTCAGAATGGGAGAAAATATTTGCAAATGAAGAAACTGTCAAAGAATTAATCTCCAAAATATACAAGCAGCTCATACAGCTCAATATCAAGAAAACAAACAACCCAATCCAAAAATGGGGAAAAGACCTAAATAGATATTTCTCCAAAGAAGACATACAGATTGCCAACAACATATGAAAAAATGCTTAACACCACTAATTATTAGGGAAATACAAATCCAAACCACAATGAGGTATCACCTCACACCAGTCAGAATGGCCATCATCAGAACATCTACGAACAATAAATGCTGGAGAGGGTGTGGAGAAAATGGAACACTTCTGCACTGTTGGTGGGAATGTAAATTAATACAGCCACTAAAGAGAACAGTATGAAGGTTCCTTAAAAAACTAAAAATAGAACTACCATATGACCCAGCAATCCCACTACTGGGCATATACCCTGAGAAAACCATAAGTCAAAAAGATATATATACCACAATATTCATTGCAGCACTATTTACAATTGCCAGGACATGGAAGCAACCTAAATGTCCATCAACAGAGGGATGGATAAAGAAGATGTGGCACATATATACAATGGAATGTTACTCAGCCATAAAAAGAAATAAAATTGAGTTATTTGTAGTGAGGTGGATGGACCTAGAGTCTGTCATACAGAGTGAAGTCAGAAAGCGAAAAACAAATACTCTATGCTAACACACATATATGAAATCTAAAAAGCGGTATTGATGAACCTAGTGGCAGGGCAGGAATAAAGACACAGATGTAGAGAACAGACTTGAGGACACAGTGGGGGAAGGGGAAGCTGGGACAAAGTGAGAGAGTAGCATTGACATATATACACACCAAATGTAAAGTGGATGGCTAGTGGGAAGCTGCTGCATAGCACAGGGATATCAGCTCGATGTCTTGTGATTACCTAGAGAGATGGGATAGGGAGGATGGGAGGGACTCTCAAGAGGGAGGGGATATGGGGCTATATGTATACCTATAGCTGATTCACTTTGTTGTACAACAGAAACTAACACAACTTTGTAAAGCAATTATACTCCAATAAAGATATGAAAAAAGAAAAAAAGAAATACATTGTAGTATTGTAGACTTACAGTATTACATTAGTTTCAGGTGTGCATCATAGTGATTCAATATTTTTACACATGATCACCATTATAAGTCTAGGTACCCTCTGTCACCATATGAAGTTATGATGAGAACTGTATTCAATATCCTGTAATAACCTGTAATGGAAAAGAATCTGAAAAAGAATATATATATGTATAACTGAATCACTTTGCTGTACACCTGAAACATTGTAAATTAACTATATTTCAATAAAAAACTTTACAAATTAAAAAAATAATAATAAAGGTTTTCTAAAAATAAAGCCTCAAAAATAATAATCTTTAAACAAGAAGTAGAGTAATTACAATGGTTATTTCCCCTTGATTTTCTCAAGGATGGAGAGTGAGAGATTAAATAAGGTAGAGATAACATTCCTGGTAGCACTGAGAACAAGATGTGGGATTAGTGTAGTTCATTGTGGAGAGGAGTTTACAGGAGGACTTAAATGACTAATAAAGGTATAGTTTTATTGGGAACAAAATGTCATGAGTAGTGTTGCCTTTGGTGATGCTATTTTCCTGTGTCTTAAACAGCACTTGTCAAAGGTTATGAACAAAACCAGGTATAATATCTTGATTTAACTTTTATTTGAAAATTCAATGAGCATTAAAGTATGGGACAGGACAGGTCCACCCGATAAAGAATTAACAATATCCTACTGAATATACATGTAATTGAAAAAATACTTTCTAGATTGCTCTCACCCAAAAATCAACTCCATCATTTATTTTATGCCAGTTTTGCATGGGTTTATGGTAAAACTTTTGCTCTCTACAAAAGAACACACTACTACTGAGCTAGTGTTTACCGCCTAGAATTACAAGAGTACACTTTCCCTCATCAGAGAAAAGGCCAAATTAAGCATCATTGTGTGCTGTATTCCATTTCCAGTGAACCCCTAGAATCCTGGTCAGTGATACTGAGTTGGTAGCTTGAAATCTGGCATGGTGGGGGTATTTACACCATAGAAAATGACAAATATTATAAATTAGAACATTAGTAGTAGTAGTATTAGTATTTTGGAAAGCAAATTCTTAAGCATTTACTAGAATTACAATGTTTAAGGCTAACACTAAAATCCAATCAAAACACTCTTGGTTATTTTTTCTTAACTCTTTAAATGTTGCAATTCCTTTAGCAATGAAAAGTGAGCCTCAAGCAAAGAAGTAAAACTAAAAGGGTAATAGAAGATCATTACATACTCCTCTAATAAATTATGATCCTGCTAGTAGCCCAATTGCATTACCTCCTTGGAATTAATGCATCCACACCAGCCTCCTCTTTCCAGCAGATGAAGTAAGCAGACAGGAAAACAGAGAAAAATGATGAACTCCAGCTGGAAGCCAAATGCCTCTGTGTTTGACACCTGGTGTGACTGCCCAATGACTTATCAATATAATGTTACTGTGTTTTAAGGAGATTTCATCTGTATTTTATGCAGGTATCCCGAGAGTTACAGATTGGAAAAGAAATACCAATGTATACATAGAAATTTATTTACTTGTCAACTGTACTATCTCTTTTTGACTAAAAGTATGTTTGGTTCAATCCTTACATTTTCCAAAGAGACATATATCACCTAAACAGTAGTTTTCTCTCATTATCATAGCAATTACTGTAAAGCAGTATATGAATTTTAATAATGCCACATTAATAGGAACATTTCCTTTCCTTCCAAATTAGTCATAAATATATACCTTAAATGGATTGAAGTGTTTTTAGAGCTTCATTTTGAGGGGTTCTTAGGTTGTATCTGAATATGTCATTTGTGAATAATGATTTCTCTAAGCTACTATAGTGGCTGTACATCTCAGGAATGCAGCGAGCTTCCTGGTAAATCAATTTGTGTTAGCTGTGCAGTACAGATTTGCAACAGCATAATTCAGACTGACTTTTCCAAATAATAATTCCTCTGACAACACTTTTAAAGTGGCAAGATAGCTTGGAAAAGTACAGAATTGTCTTGAGATATCACATCCCACAGCAGAATTCAAAATACTGTTGCACGACTGACAAAATAGAACCTAAATTGTAATGTGATATAGTAAAGCAGCTGATAGATTGTACTCTGCACCAAAAATTGCTAACTCAATGCTCAATAGGGAAACCACAGGACTGTAGCAACTGTAAAAGTCCTGACTCTACAGGGTAAAAAAAGCCAAATGAATATAATATTAGTAAGTAGTATTTTCCAACTTTGTTAGACACATAATGATTCTCTTTTTAAAATTACAAAGGTGACACAGAACATTGGAGAAAGTGTATGGATTACCAGTTGAAAATTTGAAAATGCTTTTCAAATTGTTTACCATTTGTTAAATATTTTGTGCAGTGCTAGGTTAAGCTTAAGGGAAAAGTGGTTTTAGCATGTGAATATTTAAATGTTGTGTTTACTGTTAGTTGAAGCCTATTGAGAATTTACACTAGATTAAAAAACCTCCTGCTTACTTTCGTAAATAACATTTTTTTCATAGTTAAGAATGCTCATGATAAGAGGTGTTAAGCTTCACAGAGATTTTTAAAAATATTTGAGTTTTTTCCATATGTGTGATGGGAGAATGATTGCATTTTTGAATAATTTGGGAAAAAATAAATAATCCCATGAGATGGCACATCATAAATGTTTTTGCCCTTCAGCTAATTTTAGATTTACTGCAATCTAACACTCTACATATAAATGCTTAATTTGAATTTCACTCAATATGTTATTTATTTAGTTATTATTGACAAATATTTTATTGCTGTACAACTGAAAATGCTTTGGTTGCTGATGTAGACATGCTTTAAGATGGATGTTCCCATAGTTGCTAAAAATGATGCTAGACACATAGTAGATCTTTAATATTGTTGATTGAGTCATTGATTGGCTTCTTAAATCAGGACGTGGAAAAGAAAGTGAATTGTGAATCCCTAGAGGCTTGGCTTGTTTTGTAGAAGAGGCTAATGACCTTTACATCTCTCATTCTCATCTGCATTTCTTGAAGTTTTGAAAGTGGGTATTGACCACTGTTTTTAAATTCCATCATATGTAGAGAGAATCAGAGGGATGAGAACCCTTGTGTTATGAAACGTGATTGACAATTACTCTGCTGTTTCCATCTAAAACAACCTATCCTACCTTCTCTTGCTGCCCTCAAACCAGACCATCATAAAAATCAGGCTATCAAAACATAGCTCAATTATTCTTTTCCTTTTTTTTTAAACTCATGATCTCCTACTTTGAACAATGAGTGATGAGACTTTATTCCTTATCATAAGGGATTTTAAAACTGAGAGGAAAAAACTCAGTTTCAGGAAGAGGAAAATCATGTTTTTGCTGACAAGAAAAGAGCTAAGTATTCTTATTTTTGCATTTTTAGTTTTCAGTATAAAGAACTTACTATATTTTTCAGTAATATGCACATAGTTATGTTACACAAGGAAAACAAAGTTAAAAGGGATACACTCAACAACAAAAATGAGTTACAGACAATAAGAAAAACAGTCAGAGGCAAAAAATGTCCAGATTGTCAAGGTAAAATAATTCCTGGGATGTGGTCTGTTGTAATTATCAATAAAGTATGTTTTTCTTTTCTTCAGCTGGGCACTGTCCACACTGAGCTGGATGAAACTAAATTCAGTGCCATCCTACAAACTGGAAATTACCTTCTCTTGCCTTAGACTTAAATCCATAGTAATAATGGACAGTCTAGGTATGTAATATTTTTAATGTGTTACCAATTTAAACAATAAACAACAAATAGAAAGTATATTCATTTTAACATTCTTACCGAGCCTTCTCAGAAAACTCCCTGTGGCCTTTTGCAAAGTTCGACTATACATATCTGCAGATTCATTATTGTTGCAGTTGATAGGTTTCCTTTCTGTTTTACCCCATATTTTTCATTTTAAAGTCCATTATTCCCTCCAAAGTTTATTCATATAGAGACTCTGCAACATTATGAACACTTGCTGAAATCTATGATCAAGTATTTGTAATATTGTGTTTTTGTTAAATCATACAAATACCAGTGTCTTCCTAAAGTAGTCAGATTTTCTAAGGTATGTCACTGAAAACTGGAAAGATAAGTTATTTGACTTTTTTTCCAGATGACCACTTTATTATAAACTGTATAAAACTTTATAGACTTACTTGCTGCAAGGGCACATAAGTCAATATCTATTGAACTGTACCTGGGTACATCAGTTAAAAGAAGATGAATAGCATGTGTTAATTTCAGCTGGTCTGGACTGAACACATGTTGATCTCCAGATCTGCCAGAAGCATGGTGGTGACCCTTGGCCAAGGCTAGAGAATCCACAAGCTAAAGTGAAATGTTCTGTAATCATGAACCTGTGAGTTGTTTTGATGGCAAGATGCATTCTCATGTCAGCATTGTTTGGTAATAACAACAGGATTTGTACCTGGTTTTGGTAGAACTACTTTTAAGGCCATGCGACCAGTTTACGCCAAGTAACCTTCCCACCAGGAGATGACTTTGGGTTTGCTGTTAGTGAGGTGCTTCAAAATCTGGAGGCAAAGTGTTCCCTGTGCAACCCAGTGGTAGGAGGAAAAAGTTTACACTTGACACCTCCAGACTATTTTCAATGCATGTCATTTTCTCGCTGTTGCTGTTTTTTTTTTTTTTTCTTTTGCCTGTAATAAAGCTCTCCTGTGAGTAAAAACTGAGTCCTGTGAGCCCTTTCAGTAATCTAACACTTAAGGCAATTACTGCATAATTAATGCAGATGTAAACAAAAAAGCTTAGTAAACAGCAAAAAGAAAAGGCAGCAGAGTATTAAAGTGGACCAATAATATGATTAAAGAAACTAGTGTGGATTGGCTTCAGGGCACTTAAAAGCATATGAATATTAACTGAGGTATATAAATTGAGGAAAGAAAATTAATTATTATAAGAAAAAGGTGTTACTTGAAGCATTATGCTAGAAACCTTGAAGGAACAACTTGGTTGGATATCTCGGTAATGTGGTATAAATGCAATTAACAGAATAGTTTCATTTCTGGAATGAAACTAAGAGGTACTACAGGTTAACAGTGGGTTTTCTAGAACAACTGAACTAAAACAAATTTGACTATGATGGAGGGGGTGAATAAGAACTAATTGGCCTTTTAGAACTCCTTCCAGCTAGTCTTCTGTAGCTCCTTTATTTTATTAGTGTGTTTTCATGTTTACCACTTAATTATGTACTCTTAATACCAGAGATTACATATGTCCAATGTGGACACCATGGACACCAAAGTGTTATTTAGTAACTGATAGTGCCATATGCAATTCAGTTTGGAGGACTCATTCTTTATTTATCATAGAATTATTGGAGTGTAACTCCTTCAACTAGGACATTTTCATGTTCAACCCTCACTGAGAAAATCAGTAAAATGAAAATCAGTTCTTTGAATGAAGAGGATAGAGAGACCGCCTGGCTTACTGTGTCCAACTATGAATTTGGTCCTTGTTGGAAACTAACTGTGTCACCCCACAATTTTATATGTTAAAGCCTTAACACCAATGTGGTGATATTTAGAGATGGGGCTTTGGGGGCGCTATTTGTTCAGCTTCATCCTGACAGCATATTTAAGGAGTGGACAGGGCAATAGTGTATAATAATAATACCAATGAGAGAGGTTTTTGAAAACTAGTTTTCTAATCCACACTTACTGATATCTAAGAATCAGATTTTCTGGGAATGCAAAACATGAAACTCTTAATCAGGGACAGTGACATCTGAAATTAACATTGTAAAGTTGCATGAAAAGTGATCAAGTTACTTAGCATCTTTGTGGCTCAGTTTGTTCAACTGTACCTATTTCAGAGTGTTAATCTATATAAAGCACTGAATAAAGGTTAACTATACTTATGTCCCCGCATAATACCTATTTATTTCACCTACACAATTATGCTTTTTGTGTGTGCTAGAATTTGAACCACATAAGGTCAATTTTCTTAACCTATTTGTATGACTTATTGTATTTTAAATGAAATAGAAGAAATCCATTTATTTTTCCTTCAATATTTTTTCTTGATTTTTATTGGAGTATAGTTGATTTACAATGTTCTGTTAGTTTCGGGTGTACAGCAAAATGAATCAGTTATACATATACATATATCCACAGTTTTGTTTTGTTTTTTTTAGATTCTTTTCCCATATAGGCCATTACAGAGTACTGAGTAGAGTTCCCAGTGCTACACAGCAGGTTCTTATTAGTTATCTATTTTCTATATTGTAGTGTGTATATGTCAATCCCAGTCTCCCAATTTATCCCTCCCCCTGCCCTTATCCCCTGGTAACCGTAAGTTTGTTTTCTACATCTGAAAGGACAAGTACTCTTGCAGCTGGGATGGGTCTGACTTTATTTTTCCTTCAGTATTCTTAATGGTTCCTTTCTTCGTTTGTATCATATGTCATGAACACTTTACTCACTTATGTTCTGATACTACCTATCTTACATTGTTATGCTACTCTCATTGCCTCTGAGAAAGCAGGCAAACAGGGGCTCCCCTCTGATTCTCCATGATATAAATTTTACCTGGGCAAGCTCCCCATATGGGAAATGCTCACCCCATTCTAGAACTGTGCACCTGGGTAGATATCTCTGGTTAACCCTGGAATTTGTATGAGATAGCTCATTTAATTCTCAGACTAAATTGCCTAGAACTTTGACTTTTTCAAAAATAAAAGTGGTTTGCATTTGCCATTCTTACCACTTCCCCCTTAATTTTGGGTAGAAAAAAAGGGGGGTTCATTATTTTACTCACTTAGAGATCCAACTTTCTAATTTTGCCAATTTGATGATTGCAAGATGCATTCAATGTTATATTAGGTCGCATTTCACTAATGTCTGGAGGGATCAAGACACTCTTCATTGTTTCATTTTTCAGTACTTTTGAGTTGTCCTTCTGTAAATTAACTATCCTAACATTTGCACATTTATGTATCATTTTCTCTTCATGATTTGCACAAAATTCTTGCGTATGGTAGTTATTTTGTTCAGTCCCTGTTAGGCATTAAAACTATAAACTTCTACCCTTTTTTTATGTGTTAACTTTAAATTCTCCTTCTCTCTTTCCTGAAAAAAGAATCTTAATTTTCACTTAGTCAAGATCATCAAATTTTTGACTAATATTTTGTTTTGTTTGTGTATTATAATACACCCTTTGCTACTTCCAAACCACAAAGATATATTCCTATATTTTCTTCTATTATTTTTATTCTATTAAATTTTTTAAATTGACTTCATTTTACACTTTTTTCTATAGGAATCTAATACACATAACTGACTTTTCTATGTAATGTTTATAAAGGAAGTTATGATACAGTTTTATTATTTAATATATAATAAGCCATTATTTGCAACACCATCCATTAAATACTTTATTTCCCTATTGATTTGTGATATCATCTATATCATATCTTATATTCCTCTATAGATGAATCACATCTTAGCTCTTTTATATCACTGTATTCTACCTGTGTTTTCTTCCACAGTAGCACACTTTTTGCTTTCCTTTAATTTTTGTAACAAGTTATCATTCCTGACATAACAAATTTCCCAACTTTGATCTTTTCCCTCAAAACTGACTATTAATTAAAATGTATTATTTTATATAATCCTAGGATATGGTTTTATATATTATTTAAAAAATCCAGGAGGCATTTTGATTTGGATTGATTTTCATGAATGAGTTAATTGGTAATGTTACATAATCATGTTCATGAACATAGTTGATCATGTCCATTTTATTCAGTGTGTTTGCCCCACGTGTGAAAGAGTGCTTGACATGTAGTAGGCACTAAATATATGTTGCTTAAATGCATTTATTTTTACATTTACTCACCCCATTTACTTCTATTAACATTCTTTTTTTCATAAAGTTCTTGGACAGTTAAATCCAAGAAAATGTAAAATTTTGGTTGCAAATATAAACATTATTTTCTATGTTGTTTTGTAGTATGCTGTTGAGGTAGAAAAAGTGTTGATGTTTACTGGTTGACCTTATATTTGGCAGCCTCAGTTCTCTTATTTATTCTGAGAGTTTATTGACTCCATGGGTTAGCTACTTTTTGCAACATTTTCCCTTCCAGTCTTGATTCCTTCTTTTTCTTTACTTTGGCTACAAATTTTGGTACTTTTGATAATTGGTGACCTTGTCTTTTCTAAAATGTTTAGGAGACTATATCTAAAATTAAACATAAATGTCAGCTGTAGGTCCTCTTTTATTTTTCCCTTTCTCTTCTTTTCTTTCTTCATTTTTGACTTTATTAAAAATAATTCCATTATAATCCAATGTGTTGTTTTAGTCATAAAAGGAATTACATTTATCAAATGTTTATTTTGACTCTATTGAGATGACTTTTTTGTTTTTAATTCATTAATATAAATTAATTGACAATTTCCATACTACATTTATCCTTGCATTTCTTTAATAAAGTCTTCCTGAATTTCTCTAGTGTATAATTCTATAAATGTTTTATAATTATATAATGGATTGCTAGTTACAGTTGGCTTATATTTTAGCTAAGTGTACATATTTTTTGTTTTATCTTAATGTGTGAATTGAGCCTTTAACTTATGTCGTCTACTCTCAATGTGTGGTTTCAAAACAAAGATTTTAGTAGATTCTAAACATGAAATAGGAAAATTTCCTTTTTTCTACTTTTATTATAAAGTATATAAAATAGAGATTTTATGGGTTTTGAAATTTTGAACAAAGTGATTCCTAAATCTGCCTAGTGTGGGGATTTTTAAGAAAGTTTAACTTGTATTTAAATATCACTAATTATTATTGTTTTAATCAAAATTTTGTCATATTATTATGACAGTTAATATTTTTTCCAGAAATGTGTGTATTTTACCAGGTTTTATAATTTATCAATGTAGAGTGACATAAAATAATTACCTTTCAGATGCATATTTTCCTTGGTATTTTCCCTTTGTCATTCTATATTTTGTTTGTTTCCACAACCTCTTAATTTTTTTCTGTCTTGTCGTAAAACATCCTTACTAAAACATTCAAAAATCATCTTTTATTTAATCCTGCTCCACTTTTTGTTTGCTTGCTTTAGACTTCTTTGATTTCTTGTCTTATTTGTTTATTGTTTATTGGGTTTTGTACCATTTAATTAAAATCTCTTCTCTTTATCTACATTTTTGAATAAAACATTTGTCTTATTTCTGCTTTTTTATTTTCTAGGTTATGGGACAAATAGTAGCTTCTCATCTGGGAGAGAGATGTTCTATCTTTTCTACCATATTATTAGCAGCTTTTTAAAAAATATGTCTTTACTTACGATATCATAACTTACCTGTTGTTAGCTCTGAAGTAAACACATTTACTGAAATATAAATTGTTGATTAAGTGAAAAAATAAGCAGAGAGATGGACCCTGGATAAATGATTAAAGATCATATATCCCCCCCCCCATTGTTTGGTAATGGAATTTAAAATAAACTTATTTTTGTGTGTGTGGTGGTTTTTAAAATAGTGCTTGCATATTTTTAATAATTCTGCTATCCAGACATGACATCTAATTCCTAACCTGTGAATCTGGGTTGTATGTTTGCCTCACAACTAATAGAATGCAGCATTAGTACAGTGAGTGACTTTAAAGTTCTATGAGAAAAATACAGGAACTTTTCATTTGGTACTCTTCAGATTCTCACTCTTGTGAAATCCAGTCCTCTAGTAAAAACTTTGATTACTCTAAAACCATTAAGTTGTAGAGTCCACATAATAAAGCTTCAATTAAAATTCTCGGATGATCTCAGCCTTCCAGCCATCCTTTCCAAACACTAAACATGTGAGTGATGATGTTGAATTCGACCAGTGCATCTGTCAGTTAAGTACCAGTCAAGTCCATGAAGAGAAAAAGAAGCACCGAGCTGAGCCCTGTCCATACTCCTGACACACAGAATCCATGAGTTAAAATTAAATGGTTGTTTTTTAAACCATTGAGTTTTGGAATAGTTTATTATTCAGCAATAGATACACTGAAACATAACTTGTTACTGGGAATGGCACAATAAAAAACTTAAAATATGTGACATTGGCTTTAGGCTTGAACAGTGAGCAGAAGCTTGAAGGGCTTTCAGGAGAATTTTAGAAGAAGGCTCATTGTTCTCAAGGTATATTTTGGTAAAAGTTTAAGAGAAAGTTTTTTTTAAAAAAAGCAATTAATTGGAAGCTGAAGGAAAAGAAACAATGTTACACAGTGGCAGAAAATTTAACATTTTCACCTTTGATAACATGAAAAATAGAAAATGTACCTAATGAACAGATGTATCTGACTGAGGATAATTCCAAGCAGTATGCAGAAAGTTTCAATTAGTTTCTTTTAGATGAGCTTCATAAGCTACAGATAGAGATGTACTAAAGGAAGTTATGTAGTTATCCAGCACAATGCAAAGTATTTAGTTCTATAAATATCACTCTAGCATAGATTTCAAAAATTTGATGTATTATTTTTAAAAATTTTCATTGAATGAAAATATTTTCTAATATCCTTTGTGATTTTTTTACCTATTATATAAATTCATGTTTTAAAAATGTACAATATTTGAGGATTTTGCCAAATATCTACACATTATTAATTCCAAATTTAATTTAATTTTGTCTGAGAGTGTGTTCTGCATGATTTCAATTATTTTACATTTATTGAGAATCGTTTTAAGGTACTGAAGATGTTCTATCTTGTAGAATATTCCTTCTACCCTTAAAAATAAATGTGTATTTTAGTGGTTTAGGGTGGAGTTATCTATAATATCAGTTGGGTCAGGTTGCTTGACAGTTTTTTTTTTTTTTTTTCATTAATTGTATATCCTGACTGAATTTCCCAGTGAGAAATTTTAATCTGTTGAGAGAGAAGTGTTGAAATCTCCAATTATAATTGTGATAGGTTTATTTCTCCTTTAAGTCTCTCATTTTTTCTTTAGATTACATGAAGCTCTATTATTATTAGGTACATACAAATTTAGGTTTGTTTATTGGAACTGAACTAGTTCCAATAACATTAAATGTTTGAATCCACCTGCGCCTATATTTTGCTAAAAATAAACTTAGTTATTTTAAACTGCAAAAAAAAGAGAGATATAAATTGACCCCCTTTATCACTATGAAAACTACTGCTGTATACTTGAAATATTCCTTGTTTTCAAATCAAATTTGCCTGATATTAATATTGTCATTCCAATTTGTGTATGTGTAAGGTGTGCATTGTATGTCTTTTCCATTCTTTTGCATTTAACACACAAATGTCTTTATATTTAAATTGGTTTCTTGTAAACAACACATAGCTGACATCTATCTTTTAATTGAATGATTTGAAAATTTTACATTTATGCACTATATTTACCAATGGGGTAAGTTTAACATTGCATTTTTGCTAGTTGTTTTCTCTGTGTGCTATATGTTTTCAACACTTTTTTTTCTCTTATCCTTCCTCCTTTTTTTGTCTTTAATGTTTATTTTTCTTTCTATTCCTGTCTTATTAGCTAGATTGCATTGTTTTATATTTTTAGTGTTTTTGTTTTGTTTTGTTTGTTTGTTTTTGAGCTGGGAATTGTAAAAATTTTAACAGGTTGGGGGTCATAAGAGTTGGTTCTCAAACTTCAGAATGCCTAAGAATCACCTGGCTGCTTGTTAGAAATGCAGATTCCTAGTGTTAAATTCTGAGGATTATTTAATCTACTCTCTATTTTATGCAGAAATGGGGCAGGGAAGGCACAAGACCAAGCCAAGTACCCAAAGACACCAGCTGGTCAGCAGAGTGAGGATTAGAATCCAGGTGTGAGTCACCATAGAATCTAGGTGTCCTACACACTGCCTCTCAGTTCACTTATGGCAGAAACCAAGAGCCAGATGAAGAGGTCCTGAAGAGTCCCCAGCAAAGCAAACTCTGTTTCTGTGGAGTTGGGGTATTCCACTCTCCCCAGCTATGGCTGTGCTCACTAACTTGGAAGCTCCCTGAACTTTGTTGTTTAGGTGTTTTTATCGAGGTTTCATTATCAGATTTACTATATAAATATTTTTTACTGATCATTTATTTTAAATTGTACAATTTCAATTACAACTAAAACACTTGCAAGAATATCCTTCCTTTATTCCCCTCCCATCCTTCATGCTATTGTTGTCACATATTTCACTTTTTAAAATGTTGAAAACCCATTATACTTGATTATTGTTTCTACTTTAAACGTTCAGTTTTATTTTACAGAGATTACAAAAGATTAAATATATCTTTCACATTTTCCCTCAAATTTAGCATTGCTAATGTTCATCATTCTTTTCTGTAGGTTCAATTGTTTTTTCGGTAACATTTTCTTATTTCCTAAAAAAAACTTCTTTAACATTTTTCATAATGTAGGTTCACATACCCCAGGACTTAACTTAGATGAAAAGATTCTGGGCTTTGAGCTGATGTTGAAATTGAATGAGACTTTGAGAACCTGTGGAGGAAGTGAGGGTATTTTACGTCTGGAATCAAAGTAAATCACTGATGGACAGAAGGTGACTTATGATAAGCAGGCTCTAACAGGGCTCCCAAACTTTTCTACCTTCTGATATTTATGTCCTAATGTAACACCTCCCCCTTTAAGGGTTTGACTTAGAGAATCACATGTTTTAAATAGAATATAGCAAAAGAAATGAGATGTGACTTCTGAGAATGAGTTAACAAAAAACTGTGACTTTGATATTTCCTTATCTCTCTGTCTCAGAGCTCTTGCTCTGGTGGAAACAAGACGCCATGTTGTGAGTAGCTCTGGTGAATGCCCAGTGAGTACCTGAAGGGCTTCCAGGAGCTCGGTGAGTGAATCTGGAAGTGATCTCCTAAAGCCTACCAACAACCACGTGAAGAAACTTGGAAGTGTATTTCTGAGACCTTCCAAGAGCCATGCATGAGCTGGTAAGTAGATTGGGCCCCTTAGAACCTTGAGACAACTGCAGCTTCAGATACTGCCTTGGTTGTAGTCTTGTGAGAGCCTCTTGGTCAGTGGCACCCAGCTAAAATATGCCCAGATGACTGATCCATAGAATCTGTGAGATAAAAAACAAAATTTGTTATTTTAAGCCACTATGTTCTAGATAATTTGTTACATGACAATAAATAACAAAAACACAGATTATCTCCCTTATATTTTATGATAGGATTTATTCAAGATGATGCAGAAATTGACTGAATACTCAAGACTAAAGATAAAAATAATGGTAGACATATATTGTATTCTAGTTGGTAATTTGTTTTTCACAAAGGTATGAACTAAAAATTCAAAAAACACTGTTGGAGAAAGAAGAATAAGAAAGAGGAGAATAAGGAAGGTGTATAGGCTAGAATGCCACCTAGAATGACAGTGGTGCTGGAATGGAAGAGGTATCAATATTCACTCATGGTTTTAAAATATAAACACAAAAAATTAGAATCGTAAATAAGTATAGATATGTGTGCAGGCATGAGGTACATGTGTGTATTCTCTAGGCAGAAGCAGTGACACCACAGTAGCAATGAGCACACTTACCACCAATAATATATTTCCTAAATACAATTCTCTAATAAAAAGAACTAAGTTTCCTTGGAGAACTGATCAATTCTAATCCCGGACAGGGAAAATACAAAGTAAAATTGAGGAATTTGTGGTACCAGAAGATAAGTGGGCATATGAAAAAATATATGCACCCCAGAGTTACCAAGCTTCAAAACGAATAACTTGAGCAAAAATAACTATAATGTTGGATTTTAACCCTTCAAATAAAATAAACATTGTGAGCCTATACTGAAATCAATCAATCAATTGATCAATCAATCAATAAATAAGAAGTAACAGGTCTTCCTTATGGAAGAATTACAATTAATAAATATAAATGGAGTGAGGGAAATAGAAAATCACTCATTCTACCACAGTCAAAATTGCTGCAGGCAATATATTCCAATGGATGCTAAAATGAGTAGGTGAAATTCTGAACTGAATCAGAATATTTGCATAGTCTCAAATAATTTTCTCAAAATATGTAGTAATTATATGATAAGAATAGTAAGATCATTCTTAACTAAGATAGGTAGTTCTGACAGACACCATTAAAAGCCAAATGATCAAGGTTAACATCATCAGTACCACAAATAGACATCATGCATTCCCTAATACAATGTTCTGAGAAGAGTATATCACCTCTTTACCATCCTTTCCAACAATGCATTACCTCAATATAATTTTGAGAAAAAACATTAGGCTAACCAAAATGGAAGAGAATTATGAAAAATTATAAAAAATAACTGACCAGTACCCTTCAAAATTGTAAAGACTAAAGAAGTGTTTCTGATTAGAGGAGTCTAAGGACACATGACAACTAAGAACAATGTGGAACCCTGGGTTGTATCATAGAACAGGAAAAAAATAAAAACATTAATGAGAAAAATCACTGAAATTTGATTGCTTGTGTGTTAGTAAATAACATTGTGCCAGTGGTAATTTCTTGCATTTTATAAATGTTTTATTGTTATATAAGATGTTAATCTAAGCAGAAGATAGGAGACAAGCCTATAGAAACTCTCTGCACTGTTTTACATCTTCTCTATAAATTCAAAATTATCCCAAACTTAAAAAGAAATAGTTAAAATGCAGCAATAACTAAGCGAAAATAACCTCCTAAAAGCTTTAACAACTACAAAACATTCTTCAAAACTGTCCTTTATTTATCCAAAGTTTTCTAACAAAAATTGAAAGTTTTTTAAAAAACAATAAACTGATTCTTTGGGGAATATAAATTAAAATGAAGAGATTTGTAAACTTTTTTTTGGCTGCTATAAAAACATGTTGCAGTATAATTAACTAGAGTAGTGCAGATTATTAATAAGGAAGGTGGCAAACAGACTCAAGGACTTTCAGGTGTAAGTATGATAGATACACAGAAGAGTCATTGTGTCAATTGAAATTACTTTAGCATGGGTATGCAGAACAGATTCTAGTAATTCTTTTATAAGGATATTTGGCAGATGGTCTCATAGTGCATGTGTGTTAGTGCACAAGATTCTGTTAATAGAACAATAGTGCTGACAGCCGACATGTTCCGGAGACATAATGGTCCATCATATCAATGATCAGTGACCTTAAAGGCCATAAATACACTGTAACTGTCTTTTGTGTCAAGGATCTGCAAGCTAAAGGGTGCCCAAGCACCATAACTTGCAGTGGTACAGTCTCTAACTATGACTCTATGTGATGGACTGTGGCTGATGAGAATAAGCTGTCATCGTCTACTGGATCAGTTATCGGCATTGTTAAAATTCATAGGAGTTGCACAGCAAAATCCTCCATACCTGCCAATAAAGGAAAAATGCACATTTTGTCCTTCATTTATCCAGGTTAATTTCAAGAAATGTCAACCACCAGGTCTTGAAACACTGTTATGAAAGTTTATCAGTAACGTCTGCATTAAAGGAGGAAAAAAAATAGAAACTCTTTATGTTGAGAAAAATCTTTCTTGCTTACTTGGATCATTTTCATAATATTTTATCATGCTAAGCTTGGCAGTTTCCAGAATAGCACTTTCCATTTCCTGTCGAAATATGCACATTATCCTTTTATTTGCACATTTAGTTATAAAAATGGAAGAATAACTGTTAATCTTATTGAACAACAAACATCCACTTTTGTCTCAATTATTTGCTTATCTTTTTCTTTAATACCTAGAAAATCACCTCAGACTTGTCTTTCTATTTTCATACCAAAATATAGGTTTTTCTCATGGGTACGTTAACATTATTTCAGAATGCTATTTCATTTGTTATAATAATTTAATTTTTTTCCCAGAGTTAGCAGGAAGGACCTAAAAGCATGTGAGTTTGGTAAAATAAAATTAGTGTAGGCCATTGTATTGAACTCCAAATATTTTATACACATACACACACCCACGCATACACACACCTGTGGTGAGTAGTCATGGAAACAAAGGACTGATACTTTCAGGAACTCTGAGATTAGTTGTCAAAGTGTTCCTAAGAAAGAGGCATTGTGAAGTACCTGAATCTTGACTGAATGTATTTAAAAGAAATACTCTTTTTCTTCTCTAATGGGCTCTTTAACTTGAATTATTCAAAAATCACTGTAACTTATTGATACCATAAAAATATGTGAAGTGGTGGCACCTGTAAATACATATATGAAAACGAATAGATAAAATAATAGAATAGGCAATAACATAAAAACTAGGCAGGGAACAAAGTAGCTAGGATGTATGAAAATGATTGCAAAGTAAAAATGAGAGAAAAAATGATTTATTTTTTAATGTGGTATTGCATTAAATAATTAATTTTTATGGAAGGAAAAACTACTTTCATCAGCTTACCCTTCTAAATTATTTAATATAACATCATCATGTCACAAGTCTGCTTTTAGTAATATGGTAAAAGCCATTTGACTACCACACCCTGATAAATAATTTAATGATACATACCTAAAAATATGTGCTATGCATGCTAAATTAGATGTTAAAAGTTCAAGACATTTTTGAAGTCAATAGTACACAAACTGCTTCTTCTATTCTGAATAATATGTAGGAAAATATCAAACATTTGTCAATATAACAAATACAAATGGCTTTTAAGTCATTGGAAAATACAAAAGAGAATTTAAAAATAAGAATTATACTATACAATATATGATCTTTAAGGATATAAATTATTTTAACTTGGTGTAATAAAAAGGACACTGGATTCAGAATCAAGAAGTGGATTTGAATGCCAACTTTAATAATTATTAACTAGATGTAGAGAGTATTAATTTGTTCTTTTAATATCTGTGTCTTCTCCTAGAGTAGAATTAAATTGTGTTTGTGAACACACATCCAATATATAAGACCTTACTAATATAAAACACTATTATTCTTAATGAATTATTTTTTATTTACATAAAGTATAATTTAAACTCTGGCATGTACAGTTCTGTTGGTTTCGGCAAAAACGTAGAGTCACATATCCACCACCACCATCTGGATACAGAACAGTCTCATCAACTCAAATATTCCCTTGTTTTGTCCCTTTGTAGTCAACCTTTGTCCCTACTTCTAGTCCCTGCTAACCGATAACCTGTTTCCATTTTATTGTTTGCCTTTCCCAGATGTCATGTAGATGCAATCAAACAATGTTAATTCTATATAGATGGAATTAAATATTTTGAGTCTGTCTTCTTCCACTTAGGAAAATGCGTTCATGATCCACCTGTTTTTTCATGAATCAATACTTTGTCCTTGTTTATTACTCTTGTGTAATGCTTGTTCTTGTGTGTTCCAAGTCTTCCATAGCATGTATATACCATTTTGTTTAGGAGTTTGTTTATCCATTCATTAGTTGAACAATGCCTGGGCTGTTTTCAGTTTTGGTTGATTATAATTAAATATGCCATACACATTAACATATAGATTTTCTGTAAATGTAAGTTTTTATTTCTTTGGGATAAATATCTAGGCATGTGACAGTTTTATCATGTACATGTTTAATTGATAAGAAATTGTTAAGCAACTATATGTCAATAAAATGGACAACCTGGAAGAAATAGACAATTTCTTAGAAAAGCACAACCTTCTGAGACTGGACCAGGAAGAAATGGAAAATATAAACAGACCAATCACAAGCACTGAAATTAAGACTATGATTAAAACTCTTCCAACAAACAAAAGCTCAGGACCAGATGGCTTCACAGGTGAATTCTATCAAACATTTAGAGAAGTGCTAACAGCTATCCTTCTCAAAATCTTTGAAAATATAGCAGAGGGAAGAACACTCCCAAACTCATTCGATGAGGCCACCATCACTTTGATACCAAAACCAGACAAAGATGTCACAAAGAAAGAAAACTACAGGCCAATATCACTGATGAACATAGGTGCAAAAATCCTCAACAAAATACTAGCAAACAGAATCCAACAGCACATTAAAAGGATCATACACCATGATCAAGTGGGGTTTATCCCAGGAATGAAAGGATTCTTCAATGTACGCAAATCAATCAATGTGATAAACCATATTAACAAATTGAAGGAGAAAAACCATATGATCTTATCAATAGATGCAGAAAAAGCTTTTGACAAAATTCAACACCCATTTATGATAAAAACCCTCCAGAAAGTAGGCATAGAGGGAACTTACCTTAACATAATAAGGCCATATATGACAAACCCACAGTCAACATCGTTCTCAGTGGTGAAAAACTTAAACCATTTCCTTTAAGATCAGGAACAAGACAAGGTTGTCCACTCTCACCACTATTATGCAACATAGTTTTGGGAGTTTTAGCCACAGCAATCAGAGAAGAAAAAAGAAATAAAAGGAATCCAAATCGGGAAAGAAGAAGTAAACATGTCACTGTTTTCAGGTGACATGATACTATACATAGAGAATCTTAAAGATGCTCCCAGAAAACTACTAGAGCTAATCAATGAATTTGGTAAAGTAGCAGGATACAAAATTAATGCACAGAAATCTCTTGCATTCCTATACACTAATGATGAAAAATCTGAAAGAGAAGTTAAGGAAACACTCCCATTTACCATTGGAACAAAAATAATAAAATACCTAGGAATAAACCTACCTAAGGAGACAAAAAACCTATATGCAGAAAACTATAAGACACTGATGAAAGGAATTAAAGATGATACAAACAAATGGAGAGATATACCTTGTTCTTGGATTGGAAGAATCAACATTGTGAAAATGACTCTACTACCCAAGGCAATCTACAGATTCAATGCAATCCCTATCAAACTACCACTGGTATTTTTCACAGAACAAGAAGAAAAAATTTCACAATTTGTATGGAAACACAAAAGACTCTGAACAACCAAATCAATCTTGAGAAAGAAAAATGTAACTGGAGGAATCAAGCTTCCAGACTTCTGACTATAGTATAAAGCCACAGTAATCAAGACAGTATGGTACTGGCACAAAAAGAGAAATATAGATCAATGGAACAGGATAGAAAGCCCAGAAATAAGCCCACACACCTATGGTCAACTTCTTTTTGATAAAGGAGGGAAGAATATACAATGGAAAAAAGACAGCCTCTTCAATAAGTGGTGCTGGGAAAACTGGACAGCTACATGTAAAAGAATGAAATTAGAACACTCCCTAACACCATAAAAATAAACTCAAAATGGATTAAAGACCTAAATGTAAGGCCAGACAGTATGAAACTCTTAGAGGAAAACATAGATAGAACACTCCATGACATAAACCACAGCAAGATCCTTTTGACCCACCTCCTAGAGAAATGGAAATAAAAACAAAAATTAAAAAAGTGGGACCTAATGAAACTTACAATTTTTGCACATCAAAGGAAACCATAAACAAGACGAAAAGACAACCCTCAGAATGGGAGAAAATATTTGCAAATGAAGCAACTGATAAAGGATTAATCTGCAAAATTTACAATCAGCTCATGCAGCTCAATATCAAAAAAAACAAGCCAATCCAAAAATGGGCAGAAAACCTAAATAGACATTTCTCCAAAGAAGATATACAGATTGCCAACAAACACATGAGAGAATGCTCAACATCACTAATCATTAGAGAAATGCAAATCAAAACTACAATGAGGTATCACCTCACACCAGTCAGAATGGCCATCATCAAAAAATCTACAAACAATAAATGCTGGAGAGGGTGTGGGGAAAAGGGGACCCTCTTGCACTGTTGTTGGGAATGTAAATTGATACAGCCACTATGGAGAACAGTATGGAGAACCATATGACCCAGCAATCCCACTCCTGGGCATATACCCTGAGAAAACCATAATTCAAAAAAGTCATGTACCACAATGTTCATTGCAGCTCTATTTACAATAGCCAGGACATGGAAGCAACCTAAGTGTCTATTGACAGGTGAATGGATAAAGAAGATGTGGCACATATACACAATGGAATATTACTCAGCCATAAAAAGAAACGAAATTGAGTTATTTTTAGTGAGGTGGATGGACCTAGAGTCTGTCATACAGAGTGAAGTCAGAAAGAGAAAAGCAAATACCGTATGTTAACACATATATATGGAATCTAAAAAAGAAAAATGGTTCTTAAGACAGGACAGGAATAAAGATGTAGACTTAGAGAATGGACTTGAGGACACGCAGAGGGGGAATGGTAAGCTGGGATGAAGTGGGAGAGTGATATGGACATATATACACTACCAAATGTAAAATAGATAGCTAGTGGGAAGCAGCCACATAGCACAGGGAGATCAGCTCGGTGCTTTTTGACCACCTAGAGTGGTGGGATAGGGATGGTGGGAGGGAGACACAAGAGGGAGGAGATATGGTGATATATGTATATGTATAGCTGATTCACTTTATTATAAAGGAGAAACTAACACACCATTGTAAAGCAATTATGCTCCAATAAAGATGTTAAAAAAAAAGAAAAAAATAGTTAAACTGTTTTCCAAAATGGCTTCACCAGTTTGCATTCCCAATAGCAATGTATGAGTGTTGCTCTGTATCCTCTCCAGCACTCCAAATTGTCAGGGTTTTTTGTGGGTTTGGGAGCAGGGTTTGGGGGAGGAATTACATTTAATAGGCGTGCAGTGTATTTTATTGTGATTTTGATTTGCATTTCCCTAAAGATTAATGATGTTGAATATCTTTCCATATGCGCTTTTGCCATCGAGATATCTTCTTTGGTGAAGTTTATATGTAAACCTTTTGCCCATATATTTATTGCATTATATGTTTTTTTTATTGTTGAATTTTGAGAGTGCCTTATATATCCTGGATACAAGTACTTGTCCAAGAATATGAATTGCCAATACATTCATTCTCTCAACTGTGTTGTTGTTGTTTTTCATAGCAAAATTTTAAAGTTTTGTTAAAGTGTAATTTTCTTTTCCTTTATGGATACTAGTTTTGATATTGTATCTAAAAATTATTTATCCTGAGTTTGTGAAATTTTTCTATGTTGTTTATTTCCAGAATTTAAAATTTTGTAATTAGGGCTATGATTCATTTTTAAGTAATTTTAAGTGTGAGCTCTAGGTCAAGCATATACATTTTATTTTTCATTTTTGCAAATGAATTTTGAGTTGTTCCAGTAGTATTCATTGAAGGACTATCTTTTTGCTACTGGATTTTTTTAATGACTCTCTAATAAATCTGTTGACTCTATTCTTGTGGTTATATTTATGAAGACTCCATAAATAGAATGATGTATATGTTTATCCTTCCATCAATTTCACACTGCCCTGATTACTTTAATGGCAAGTCTTGATTTGGAAAATGGTGAGTTCTCTAACTTTGATCTTCTATACTAACATTGGTTATTCCAAAATCTTTGTCAATTCTAGTTCTTCTGTCTTTCTGTATAAAGTTTTGACAAAATGTTTAGTGATAAAAATATTTATTGGAAACACTATAAAACTTTCACTGGGATTTTAATAAACATAAAATCAAATTTAGAATTGGCATCTTAAGATTGAATTTTCCAATTTATCAATATTATATATATATATATATATATAGCTCCCTATAAATTAGGATTTTTGTAAATTGCTTTCATCAATATTTTATAGTTTTTCAAGAGATTGATCCTATATTTATATTGTTAGATTTATATCTATATATTTCATATGTTTGGTGCTATTGTATATGGTATAGCTTTTTAAAAAAAAATCAGATTCCAACTGTTTACTGCTGGTATATAGAAATATAATTGATTTTTTATATTGATACATTATGTGATCTTGCTAAATTACTAACTATAAAATACTGTTTGTGCATTCCTTTAGAGTTTCTAAACAATCATGTCATTTGCAAATATAAGAGGTTTAATTTCTTCCTTTTCAATTATTTTGACTTTATATAAATGGTGTTAAATTTTTTTCAAATGATTTTCTGCATCTATTGAGATACTATTTGGATTTTTTCTTTTAGTTTCTTAACATGGTGAATTACACAGATTGACTTTTGAATATTGAACTAGCTGTGCATTCTTGGAATGAACTTCTCTTCATCGGGTTGTGTTACCCTCTTTATACTGTACTGGATTTGAGTTACTAAATCTTTGCTGAGAATGTTTGCATATGTGTTAAGTGTTGTTGGTCTGTAGTTTTATTTTCTCGTATTTTCTGGTGGTAGGTTAATGTTGGCCCCACACCATAAATTGGGAAGCATTCTCTCCACTTACAGTTTTTGGAAGAGGTTGTGTAGAACTGGTATTTTTTCTTTCTTAAATATTTGTAAGAATTCACCAGTGAAACGTTCTGGACCTAGAGCTTTTTTTGTGGGATGGTTTTAAACTATGAATTATATTACTTTAATACATTTTGCACTGGTAAGATTATTTTGTGTGTGTGTGTTGGTCCTGATAGTTTAAGAAAATATTTCATTTTATTAAATTTTTAAAACTATTAGAATAGAGTTCCTTGTATCATTCCCTTGTTATCCTTTTAATATTTATGGTATCTATAGTGATGTCAAGTTTTTCATTATGATATAAGTAATGTGTGCTTTTCCTCTTTCTACTAATTAGTCTGTCTAGAGATTTATCAGTTTTATTTATCTTTTACAAAAACCAGCTTTTGGTTTGTTAATTTACCCTATTTTTTCAGTTGTATTGATTTCTACTCTTTATCATTTCTTTCCTCTTGCTTATTTTAAGTTTAGTAATTTTCTCTCATTTTTCTAGTTTTTAAAATGGAATCTTTGAATACTGATTTGAGACCTTTCTGTTCACTAAAATTTATTTCCTGCTATAAATTTCTGTTTAAGCATTGTTTTACTTATATCTTTCATATTTTGATATATTTTTGTTTTATTACATTTCAAATAATAATTTTCCATGTGACTTCCTGAGTTATTGAGATCATGTATTTTACTTTAAAAATATTTGAGATTTTCAAGTTATCTTTCTGATATTGATATCTGGTTTTAATTCTAGACATCACTCAAGAACATTCTTTGCATGAATTCTTTTAAATTTGTTAAGTTTAAATTTGCTTTATGGCTCACAATGTTATATATCTTGGTGACTGCTGTATCTTGTTCACTTTTAGAAAATGCTTTTTTTTTTTTTTTTTTCTTGGCTGCAGGTTCTATGATGTCAATTAGGTTGATAGTGTTGCTCAGATCATCTATTTCCTTACTGATTTTCTGTCCACTTGTTTTATAAATAGTTGAGAGAATAGTGTGGAAGACTCCAATTTTATGTGGATTTGCTTATTTATCTTTTTACTCCTATTAATTTTTACTTCCTATATTTTGAGGCCCTGTTTTTAGGTAATAGATCTTTAGAATTATTACATCTTTTTTGAGAATTGACTGCTTTATCGTTACATAATGTCTTTCCTCATTCCTGATATTTCTTGTTCTGAAGTCTGCTTTAATTAATATTAATATAGATGATCCAGATTATTTTTACTAGTCTTTGAATGGTATGTGTATATATATTCCTTTTTCTATTATTTTACTAAGTGATCTATATCCTTAACATACTCTGCCTAATTTCCTTCCCATTTTGAAAATTGAAGTGTATTTGATCTACAATATTATATTAGTTTCAGGTGTATAGCATAGTGATTCAGCATTTTTATAGATTATACTCCACTTAAAGTTACTACAAAATAATGGTTTAATTCCATGTGTTGTACAATGTATCTTGTTGCTTACCTATTTTATACACAGTAGTTTCTATCTCTTAATCCCATACCCCTATCTTGCTACTCCCCTCTCTGCCTTAATTTCTTGATGGTGTTAAACCATCAAGATGGGGTTAAACCAAACCTGCATTATTACTCACTTCATGGTTTTTGTGAAAGTCAAATAAGGTAATCTATGTAAAGTTATTACTTTGGTGCCTGGCACATAGATTAATATTGCTAATACAACAGTGTTATCACTCTTCAATATTTGAAAGTGTAACTCATATATCAGTTAATGTTAATTATTTTAAAATTATTTATTCTGAAAAATCCTAGAGAGGCTGTGCTCTTAAAGGCATCTCTAGCTTCAGTCTTAAATTTTCTAAACATTTTCTTATGTCTGTCCTTTATTTCTCTCTAGTACTATTCCAAATCTCAGACTCAGTCTCTCTTAACTACTGCTTAATTGCCTATTTATTCATGCCCTAGGTACTCCTCATAGGAGAAATAGAATTTTACTAAATATTTGTGTGCAGTGGAAGAGAAGTTTCATATCTGTGCTGATTAGGGTGGCTTTATTTGCTCATTAAATATTTGCCCTCTTGAAAATCTTTCTGACCATTCTATCTTCAGGATTTCTCACAGACCAAGCTACTTCAAAGTACATATTCAGGATTTTCCTGGTGGTCCAGTGGTTAAGACTCCACGCTCCAATGCAGGGGTCCTGGGTTCCATCCCTGGTCAGGGACCTAGATCCCGCCTATTGTAACTAAATTTCCTGCACGCTGCAGCGAAGATCCCCCCATATCGCAACAAAGACCCGGCACAGCCAAATAAATAAATAAATATTTTTTAAAACCCCAGAGTACCATATTCATCTCCTAGCAATTTGCTCTTTCTCTTTGACTTCTCACCTATAATGAATTTTTCATTGTTTTCTGTTTAGATTTCTTATAAACTCCAAGCCCTGCATCCATCCATTTTGTAGAGTTAATTTTCTGACACCTACCCTCAGGTAAGCACCACTTATTCCATATGTATAATCATTCCTGTTACATTAAAATTATCACTCTCTTAGTAGCACAAACTGCTTACAGGCATGCTAAGTTTATAGGAAGAAGATGTGGCTTAACTATACGGCTTTAACATCGTTTCAGTATGTTGGTTTTTCATTGATAATTACATATATATCAATTTTAGAATTTGGGTTTGGAGGTCACTTGGAGACAGACCCTTATGTGAAATTTGTCTTCATTACTCGTTCAGGTTAAACATATTTAGATAATTCTTCAGTTGGATAATTTTCTTTCCTGATTGCTTTTTTTTTTTTTTCAATGTTTCATATTTTTTGTTTGTTTTTATTTTCCTTTCTTTTATTTATTTATTTAACATCTTTATTGGGTATAATTGCTTTACATTGTTGTGTTATTTTCTTCTGTATAACGAAGTGAATCAGCTATATGTATACACATATCTTCATATCCCCTCCCTCTTGCGTCTCCCTCCCACCCTCCGTATCCCACCCCTCTAGGTGGTCACAAAGCACCAAGCTGATCTCCCTGTGCTATGTGGCTGCTTCCCACTGGCTATCCACTTTACATTTGGTAGTGTATATATGTCCATGCCACTCCTGATTGCTTTTAAACTACTAATAATTAACTCCTGTGGAGAGTGAAAAAAAAATCGATTCGTTATTTCTATGAGTTGAATTGAATACTAAATTATTTTTAGTTTTCTCCGTAAGTTTAATACATAGTCTTTTTGAAATTTAACCAGTTGCCTCTTTGCTATATTGTAATTGAGTGTTGGGTTTATGCAAGTTGAATTCCCTCACACCCATGTATATTCACAATGGACTTTCCATGTTAGTTGCACTCAATTTAATTACCCATTTGTAAATTAGAAAATTATCTGGAAAATTAAAGAATACCTCTCAAACTAAAATTTGAAATGTAAGTTAATTGTAAATTAGTATTAATTTCTAATATCATACATATGCATTTCCACATAATGCTTCATTAGGGCAGTAGTTGAGATGTCCATCACCTACTATTTTATCTTTGCTTTTAGGTTTAGTTTTTCTCCTCATCTCTGAGATCATTAAAGCCAAATAGGAACAAATATGCCAGCCTGTGTGGTCTTGGGTATATAAGGGTTTTTGTCTCCAGTGAACTGTAGGTGTAGAAATGAGTAATTGAATTTTCAGGGGAAGTATGAGAAGGTTATGCCAAAAGATCCAATTTCCAAGTAATTGCTATGTTACAGTGTGAAAACATTTACAGTAACTAGGGGCTTATTCCTTTCCAAAGTAACTTATATTCTTGCTCTTATGAGCTTTTCTTATTTATTTCTCTTGAATCAAAGGGATTTCAGTTGTGTTACTCTGTGAATGAAACATAATACAGCAATTCGTTTTTCATTAAACTCAACTTTGAGAGTGACTTATGGAGCCTAACAACAAGGAATAAAGAAAGAATTAACCAGAAGTTTTTCTATCACTGAATTTTACAAGCCAGGTGTCATGGTGGTTCACTCTGGAGAAAACCAATAATATATTTTATTCCTTTCCATCAGAACCACTTAGTGCTTAAAATAAACCTGATAGGCATGGTATGGGTAAAGGAAAAATATCTAAGACAATATATGTTCTTGAAGTAATATCATTTTAAATAATAATAAATAATTCAGTGTGCAGCTATAACTCCCAAAAATGTCTAAGAGAAACACATTTTCAATGTACAAGAAATGTGGATGGCTGCCATTTTGTGTTGATTTTGCACTCTTGGTAACAATGCAGTCACTTCCTTCTCTGAAATATTCAGGTCAAAAATTTTGTTAAAATAAAAAAAAAATCATTTGTTTCTGGAAATCAAAATATTTAACTATTTTTTTGATGTTTTGTTCTCATTTCCTAACTGGTCTCTCTGTTTCTCTCTGATCTGTTGTAGTTTATTATCAAAAGACACCCAGAGTGATCTTTGAAAACAAAATCAGATCATAAGGCTTTTCAGCTTAAAGAAACCTCAAAGGCTTCCCTTCACCTGCAGAATAAAACTCCAAACTTGTCCTCAACCATATGCCACGCCAAAACTCCCAGACATTACCTTAGCTTACCTCTCTGATCTCTAGTCTAATGATTTTCCGCTTGGCTCACTTCACATAATTACCATTCCTTTTACTATTCATACATGCATATCACAGAATTATGACTTTCTGCTTGCTTTCCCTCTTCTTAGAAATTTCTTCTCTCCTATCTTGGTTTATTTATTTTTTACCAAATGTGTTCTAGCATATAAATCAACTCAGAAGTACCTTCTTGCTACTCAGTTACTATGTATCATGTCACAGTTTAAATTTCTTGACAGTAATTTTCACAATACAAATATATATTGTTTTTTACTTATTTATTTTCTTCTTCTCGTCACTGGAATATAAAGTCTAGAGAGTGAATGTACCAGGATGAGAAATATTTTGTGAAGATGAGGGGGAGTCCTGTTGGTGTGGGACTTATGGAAACTGATTGGCCAGAACCACAAGTGAACTTGGATCTAAAAAAGTGGCATACTCAGTTAAATGTCTTTATCAGCATGTATGAAAAAAGTCACATGACTATGGATGATAGAGACAAAAAACAGTAATCGAGCTGGTTAGAACAATATCCAAAGGCCTTGAAAGTGGTTGGAAAAAATGTGTGGCTGCAATTAGTATCTCTGCTGAATGAGTATCTTTGTTAGATAGTCAAAGCCCAGTAGTCATCAGAATATATTTTTTCTTTTGTGTAAGATATTGCAGAAAATGTTGTAAGGCAAATGAAAATATACTTGAGAAATATGTGACAAATATATGTTGATCAAGGTCAGAGTATAGAGGAAAGCATTCAAGAGGTGGGCCTGTAATCATTTCTCTCTAGATCATAGATCATAGGAGTGGGAGATGTTCATAAGAAGGAAAGACTACATCTAATTTTCTTGTAAATATATTGTTAACTGACCTCTTGATAAGTTTTAGACTAATGATATTTGCTAGAAGGCAAGTTCTTATTTATGGGATATTCTTAGCAAGAAGTCCCTGGATTAAAATTCCTTATGGATCATGAAGATAAGTTCCATAGATTTATAGGACATGTCTCCAAGGAAAAAGTCTGGTAATCTAGGTGATTATCTGTAGTATAAAATGAAGATATTTCATAAGCTACATGATTCTAACATTGTGAGGTGAGAAGATCCACATAGGATGTTTTAGATTTCTCTTCCTCTGCCTGGCTTTCTTTATGCTTATATCCTTGGATTTATTAGTAAAGCTTAATACAGGATAAGATTTCTGTGAGTCTGATATAATCATTTTCTCATCTGTGTTCAACCTTCTACTGTATATATACATATCGTAAACAGATCACTCTAATTAGAGTGCTCTTGTCTAGGTAAAACCTCATCACAGAAGGTTTTTTAAGCTCCAGTGACCCCATATAACATACCCCATTGGTAACATTTCAAGTTCATAATTTATACATTACTAAGAACATGCAATTACAAATGAAGGAACTAAAACATATTGAATTTCAACTACATGTTTGAGGTTTTAAATATATATGTTATTAGAAACTTATTTGAGTAGGAATTATTAGTTCCAGTATTAGGTGAATCAAATGAAGTTCAGCTTGCTCACTGACTTACTTAAGCCAGAGGAAAAAAAAGCTAGACGTGTAAATTAGGCACACTCTATTTATAAATCTATACCTAAATGCAATTTTATATAGATGATTCAGTCCATTGGTAAATAAATAAAGGTGAAGTCATTTTATTCTTAGAGTCAAGGTTCAAGACTGTTACATCTTCATCAAATTGGAAAGTTTCATATGATTATATTTTTAAGGTCTGGGTAGCTAAAACCTAGCAAAAGAAACCCAACCAGCTCAATCTACATTATTTCTTACTGTTATCAAATGTAACTAGAGAAAGTGATTTTAAAAGTGTTAGTAAAGGTCATTGAGACAGCAATAATCAGACCTGCAAATACGTTCAGTTTGGTATAGATACACATGGCCATTATCTCATTCAAGCATGTATCCTGGGCATAAAGGAGAAGGAGGAGAATTCAAGTGTGAAAGAAAGCTTGAATTTTAGCTAAATTAAAATATACTTAGAGCATTTGGAATAATATGCATATTTTAAAGAGCTAAATTCAGAAATCTGAAACATTTTATATATTAGTTACAGTAAATCTCATATTGTTCCTCACAAATATCACAAAAAACTAAAAATGGAAAGAAAACTTGTATAAATTCAGAGATACTAGGACACTTTTTTAAAATAAAAAGAGGGACTTCCCTGGTGGTGCAGTGGTTAAGAATCCACCTACCAATGCAGGGAACACGGGTTCAAGCCCTAATCTGGGATGATCCCACATGCCACGGTGCAACTGAGCCCGCGAGCCACAACTACTGAGCCCAGGGGCTGCAACTACTGAAGCCCACACACCTAGAGCCCGTGCTCAGCAACAAGAGAAGCCACCGCAATGAGAAACACGTGCACCGCAAGGAAGAGTAGCCCCCGCTCACCACAACTAGAGAAAGCCTGCGCGCAGCAATGAAGACCCAATGCAGCCAAAAACAAAATAAACAAATAAATAAATAATTAATTAAAAAATAAATTAATTAAATAAGAAGAACTTTTTCATCTCAGTGTAAATTTACATTTTGATTAATATATAATGTTCTTCAGTCAATATATACTGTTCTGTTACAGGTGAAAAATAGGTAAAATACTTACCAATAAATTAAATGGAAGCAAATAAATAGCCAAAAACCCTCTTAGAAGATTAAGAAAAGGGTCAATGCTTTGTTTCTCGTAGGACTCATCAGCAACAAGAATAATAAAGTGAAAAAATGATTTATGTTCATAGGGAAAATCTCCCCAGAAGAACCCATTTAAAAATTTTTATTTTTGCTGAAATTATACAGCTAAACTCTTAATTCTTCATTTCCTCTGCATACATATATACTTTGGACTATTCTATCAATACTTCCCTTGAGGATTATCATCGTGCTGTGTGCTGCTTTGTACTTAATTCTGTAAAAGCTCTCAATTCTGTGGCTTATAAGATGGTGCTTATCTATGTGGAGCCAAAAGTAACATGAATATAGTCTAGAGAAAGTGTAAAATGGAGTTAAGTCTTCATGAAAGTCACAGTAATATCACATGAAATAAATAGTTGCTGACCTCATTCCTCTTTGGTCTAAGGTTTCAAGAGTAAATTCTCAGCTGACAGAAATGTATATATATATACATATATATATATGTATGTTTATTCTTTCAGAGCATGATATAGTTAAGAAGAATGAACCAGAATGAACCAGAACCTGGTTTTAAAATTTGTTTATTTGCTGTTTAAATTTGTTTTAATTGGATAAATTTAAATGGCAACACTGGAAGGAGAATATGTAATGCAAAATTGTAGGAGATGAAATGATCTTACTATTAAAACTAAAGTTAAATTAAAAAATAAATTAATGCTGTTTGGGAGGATGGAAAAGAAAAATGTTTTAGGCTATTACATTCACAAATAGTTTCTTCTCCACATGAGGAATACTGAGTACACAGGGTAAGTCTTATATTTTAAGCTTTTTAAAAATGCAGAATTACAAAGAACATTAAACCACACCACAATGATAATTTTGTCATTAAAATGCTTACCTCTAATAATCACTTTAAGTAAAATGTTACTTAAAAGTCTTTTGATTTCACTTGTAATGAGGAGTGGTTAAAGCATTATTTTAGCAAAGTTCATTATATTGTTTAAATAGATAGCTTTATATATCATTAATTATAGTTTATTGCAAATCTTATGCATCGGTAATCATTATTTTGTGTAAACCAAATATGTCTAAATGACAAAGTCAATAAGTGTGCATTTTTATTCCAGCAAAACCATCTGTTCCCAAAGTGTAGAGCAATCTACCTCAGAACAGAAGTAGATGTTTGGAGTTGTGTTTTCATCTTGCCTAGAGCACTTTCCATAAATTATGTCTTCTGTTTCATTGTTTGCATTTTGGTATACAGACTTTGCTTAAAGCAAGTGTTGAGTTCCAGAGCTGTTACTATTTCTGATTCTCTATATTTTCCAGTTATCAACAAATAAAAAAAAAAATAGGTGTGCAAATACTTTATCAGTTATTTTTCTGGAATAATTGGAAATATAAACCAACAATGAGAGTTGGATCTTTAGTATTTTTTTTTCATTGAAGAAAAAAAATCTTATCCTCCAAGGAAAAGAATATAACTGCATATACTGATGTGAAAAAAATGCCTACTTAGTTATTTCTCTGCATATACCTAAATCTCTGTTATGTCATTAAGTCAGATAAAGGGTAGTATGAACTCGAGATTTAGATTAGGGGCATGGATGGGACTAAGTCATAAAATATAACACATTTTTGCAGAGATCTGATTTGGCAGTTGCAAGAATATAAGATGTTAACAAAGATTCTATGAAATGGTATTGATATTTGCTTCTGACTAAGTGCATATATCTTGTGTTTATTACCTGAAGAAATGTCATAGTGGAAAGGAGGTGGTTGATGTGGCAGGATTCAGGCATATGTAGATTCCTCAGGCAAATACCACAAAAGTGCTGGAAAAACACTATCCTTAGCATTTGGACCTGCCCTTGCACCCGGCAGTAGCTTGTGGAAAGGAAACTGAGACTTTCCCTAGGTCTCTGAATGTCGGTGGTAACTGAATAACTGGATACAGCTGATGCCTTTGAAACCTGGAGTCTTTTTACATGACTGACTCACTGTATGTTTCTGTTTGGGTACTATGATGGACAGTATAGGTGGGCATAATTCAAGATGGAAAATGGAATCAAGAGTGAAACTTGGAAAGAATAAAAGAATTTTTGTGAATTTATTTGTTTCACACAAACCAGTTTCACATATTTCTAGGATGAATATTACATCAACAAATGTAAGGGTGCCTTTCAATTGTCTACCTTAAAGCTTTTTTAAAAGATGGATTGACCTAAAAATGTTTTTCTCATCTCCAATAGAAATGAACCCAACCCCAATCTAATGGCTATCCATAGCTTAACTACATACAAGCCATATTAACAATTTAATCATAAGATCTTTTTTTGGCATATGTTTATTTTATTAATTCATGTGTACACTACCTTGAAACCACTTTCTTAACCCTACTTGGTAAGAAGAGATACTAGAAGTATTTAATTTATAACTCTTTCTACTATATGCATGGAATGAATACAGGCATAACTGAGATAATGTGGGTTTAGTTCCAGAACACTTCAATAAAGGGCATATCAAACAATATTTTGCATTTCCCAATGCATATGAAAGTTATGTTTACAGTATACTGTAGCCTATTACGTGTGCAATAGCATTATGCCTAAAACACAATGTACATACCTTAATTAAAAAATACTTCATTGCTAAAAACATTAACTTTCATCTGAGTCTTCAGTGAGTCTTAGTATCACACATTAACGTAAAAAATATGGTATAATGAAAACGTTGGAAATATTGCAAGAATTACCAAAATGTGGTATAGAAACAGAAAGTGAGCAAATGCTGTTCGAAAAATGGCACGTATAGATTTGGTCCATGCAAGGTTACCACCAAACCTTCAATTTGTAAAAAGCGCAGTATCAGTGAAGAGCAATAAATTGAAGCACAATGAAACAAGGTATGCCAATACTTTTTTGTAAAATCATAGGGAAAATGGAAAAACATAATGCTGAAAATTAAAGCCCACATATGTTTTGTATATTCAGTTTAAATAAGTATAGTTGTTTTCCTTATTTTAACAAAATTATTATGGTATACAGAATATCTTGCTTTGTTGTTTATTACATTGTTGCCATAATATCTCATATTATTATAGTATTAGAACACATGATTTTAATGATTACATAAATGCTTATAACATAAAATATTGTAATTTATTTTATCGTTTCTCTGATGTGGGATATTTCTTAGTCTTTAATTTTTTCATATTATAAATAATTCCTTAAAAAACAACTTCGTGTATGAATTTTGCTGTTTTTTCTGTAATTTCCTTCATTTATTATCTTTTCCTTAATATAAGCATATGATATAGTGCTTCTAAATTTCAAGTGATCTTGGTTTAGTTTTATTTATGACTTATGAGAACATATAGTTGAATCTTGTTTTATATACAGTCTGAAAATTATGTCTTTTAATCAAATTGTGTAATTTATTTACATTTAATGTAGTGAATGGTATGGTTGGAAGTCTACCATCTTGGCATTTGTTTTCTTTGTTTTCCATGTCTTTTTTTTTTTTAACATCTTTATTAGAGTATAATTGCTTTACAATGGTGTGTTAGTTTTTGCTGTATAACAAAGTGAATCAGCTATACATATACATATATCCCCATATCTCCTCCTTCTTGCATCTTCCTCCCACCCACCCTATCCCACCCCTCTAGGTGCACACAAAGCACCGAGCTGATCTCCCTGTGCTATGCGGCTGCTTCCCACTAGCTGTCTATTTTACATTTGGTATTATATATATGTCCATGCCACTCTCTCAATTTGTCCCAGCTTACCCTTCCCCATCCCTGTGTCCTCATTGGCATTTGTTTACTATTTGTATATTATCTGCTTTTTTTAGTTGTTTTGTTGTTGTTGTCTTATATCCTCCCTTTTTTACTTTCTTTTGGTGCATCGCTTTTTTAATATTTGATTTTAACTATTTCATCGAAATTTTAGATATATCCCTTTGTACAACTTTTAGAGGTTCCTCAAAAGTTTAAAATATGAATCTTTTAACATATCACATTATAATTTGATAATACTATACTACTTCAGACACATAAAATATAAGAATCTTATAATAGTGGAACTTTATTTAGTCTCCATGACAGCTCAAATTAATAAATTTGCATGTCCACATATCAACCACCCCTCGGGACCCTTGAACTGAAGAATATATAAATTGTATATTTACCTTAATACTAGTTGAGATATTGTGTCTCTCCTTTTTCAGTGTAACATATGTTTACCAACACCTAAAATGTTATATAACGATGACTGTGTTAAAGATGGCAATAGTTATAATTCTAGAGATGGAAGAAGAGGGCCAGAAAAAAATTAGACATTATTTTACATTCATGTAATTTAGCTTGATGTAGTTTGGTTCACCTTTTTATCTCTGAACCAAATGTCATGACCAGAGGGATTCAGAAATATGATTCCTAAGGCCTGTGTCATTGGCCCACCTTCACTAAAGTCATAGATAGATTTGGTCCTGCCTGAATTCCATGGAATGATTTTCCCTTGAGAGAGCAGCTTTCTGTTGCTGAAAGAACATGGCAGAGAGGTAATGAGCAGGTGAATTTCACAGATAAATTTCATCACTGATAAGCATAAAGTTGGCAAAGGGAGGTAATAATTTTGAGGGCTATTTCTACCTTTCTAGAGTCAGATTGAGGAACTTAATCTTTTTTCTCTACTCTTCTTACTCTGTTGAAGTCATTTAACCCATCTTTTTAGTTTTAAATGAACACTAATATTTTACCCACAATTGTGCACCACCACTACATACCTCTTTTCAAATCTCTGGATACATAGGTCTACTGAAATTTTCCACTTGTTACATTCTATAGGCACCTCAAACTCAGACTGTTTAAAACAAAACTCATTATAAACCTCTACTCTATCCTCTCATCTTAGAATGTTGTCACAACTATAAGTTTCTATATCCAGCAGCTTCCAAAGTCATGATGATTATTAAAACCATCTACTTCACATCCATATCATATATCAGTTCATACCTGTATTAATATAATAGGCATCTAAGTTATTTCCCTTTTCCTAATATAGCTCACCTTCAATATACTGCTCTTAGAATACTTTTTATAAAACATAAATAAGAGTAAATATTTCTTGTTGTTTTGGAATAAAGTACAAAGATATAAGAATCTTTTAGGTTCTTACCCTTTTCTATCCCCTCAGACTTACCTGTGCCTCTTCTTAATCACGTGTTATCACCATGTCCATCTCCTCGCAGTTTTTCCACCAAAACATCCTTTGACACATTTACTCTTCTCTTAAACTTGCTCTTGCTTCTTTGCTTGAAATCCCTTTCTCCAAACTTGTCAGTGAATCATCCCTGTTTTCCCATTTGCAATATAATTCTGAATATCCTTTTCACCTGGATGACTTTCTTCGCCTTCAAATCCAAAATCTAGAACATCATATAATTATTAATGTTACATGAATAAAACAAATGAAAGTTGTGTGTTTATATCTACCTGTATTAGAAAAAAAAAATTAAACACATCTAATCTGGCATTAGGGTTATTGTCTTTCTAGGCATGGATTCTTTCATTTGATTTGAAGTCAGATTTTTAAAATTATATTAAAAAGCATACAGATATACTCAAATATGGCAAAATATAAAGTACAGACTTATTAATAATTGATATCAGGAATCACACTCTGGGTCTGGTGTATGTGATCTTACTATACACTACCAAATGAGTATTACTCTAATGTAATTATTCTCCAATAAGCTGTAGATTCCTTAAAGCACATACAGAACCTCATTAATTGTTTGTATTCACAATTCCTACCATATCAGAGGCTCTTAATAGTGTTCATTGAATAACTGAATGAATATGAATACATTAATGAAGAAACTCAGATCAAAGGCTAACTCAGTGCAATTGCCACTTTATATCTTTCTGTAGATTATATTATTTAAGATGAACTTTCACAGCTTCTTGTTGTTGCTGTTGCTGTTGCTGTTGTTTTTAATCACTGTAAATTCAGCCATGCTTTTGATTGCCAGAGGGTTTTCAATATTGGGTGGTGTAGTATGAGAACAGCTGTATAACTGCCTTCGAATATGAAAAAGAGAGTGTTTCTTAGGCAGAAATGATAGAATATGTCAAAACAATCTCTTACACTAATACTTATTCATTAGAAATCCTGGTTGTTTTCTCCACTAAACGCATGCTTGGATAAGTTTATAGTTTTGCTAATAAAGTCAGTACTTTTGTTTTCAACTTTGTCAAATTCTGTATCTATCATTTCATACAGGTTATGTTTGTTCAACTGACCCAACTGCTGTCAGATTACTTTAACACACCAAAGCTTTTTTCTTCCTGGAATTAAGTATCTCATATAATTATTCTCCCTGTATTTGAAAAGTGGTGTTATATTTTATGTATGGATAATAATATATGATAGGTTCCCAAACTCCGGCAGGAAACCTGCCTTTATACAGGTTCATTAAAAAGATGTTGTCTAAGAAACAGACTCACAGACATGGAAAACAGACTTGTGGTTGCTAATGGGGGTGGGGGGCAGGGGAGGGATGGATTGGGAGTTTGGAACTAGCAGATGTAAGGTATTATATATAAAATAGACAATAAGGTCCTATTGTATAGCACAGGGAACTATATTCAATATCTTGTAATAAACCATAAAGGAAAATAATATGAAAAATAATATTTATATTCTTATATATGTATATATAAGATATATATATATATATTCAGTTATATAATGATATATAACTGAATCATTTTGTTGTACACCAGAAACTAATATAACATTGTAAATCAACTATGCTTCAATTTAAAACAATTCAAAAAAATTAAGACCCATAAAAATAACAACAAAACAAAGAAAAAAGACCTTGTCTATATCAGTACATGGATTTGCTCCTCAACACTGTATTCATCAATATAAAAAAACATATTTTGCTTACTAAGGTAACTGCCACCCTCTCCACTATATACTACATAATCTTTATTCCATTTTTTATTAGGTAATTGCAACCCTGAAGTTTTACCCAAGCAGATATGTGCAAAGCAATCTACACTCCCACCATGTTACAATCTTCTCACTCTTCTTCCTATACTGAAGATTTGACATAAATATAAAATGCAGATTTAAACTGTTTTTTCTTTTAGTTTACCTGAATCAAATAGTACCAAGAAAAGTCCATTCTATGAGGAAAAAATTTAACTAAATAACTTCAGTGGTTTAGCAGTTCAATTAACTGTTGTTTTTTTCCATTTTTTTAATAAAAGAAAATGAAATTACTTATATGTAACTTTACTATCTTTTTCAACCCATTAAATATTCATTATTTTAAGTATTACTAATATGAGCCAAAATCTAATAGATTTCTTAAGGTAACTAGTGGATATATAATTAATAAATAAGAAAATTATGTTATTTAACTTATAAAATTATTAATATTATTTTATATGAAATATATAAATGTGTATTTTAAATACATACATATATAGTATTTTATATTAATTTTTATATGAACTGTATAAGGTCATAACACATTTAGCTAGTAATTATTATACATCTATTTAGAAGAGAAGAAAAGTAAAATTTAAGTATCTGTTTGGTTATTCAAATAAAAAATCCTATATACTCACAGCCTTAATGGATTTGTCTTTTTCATTGTTTTGGTTTTGCAGTACTTAACACCCTTCCTATACTGGGGACATTTCCTATCCTTGTTGGGGAGGGGAGTCCACCTACTAAATATAGCTGATGAAATTGTCATATATTTGATTTCCCATCTCCTCTTGCACCCAGAGGGAAGGCAATTAACCTGGTCCCAGCCTACAGAACACATCCACAATATTAGCAGTTGGTAATGCAAAGAAGAATATAGGAATATCCACTCTGAGAAAAGACAGTAACAGTTACACAGCAACATCTGGAGTGCAGACACCAGAAACAGTAGAAGCAGTTTACAGCACCTTCTATTTGTTGTGTTGGCAGCCATAATGGTAACTAGAGTTCTTCAAAGACAGCAGAAATTATTTCAAGAGACAGATTTTGGGGTGCCATTTTGGTTGAGACTCTAGCAGTCCTGCACCTGACCTTAGTTCTTTAATTTGGACACACCTAAATTCCTTTTCCATTTCATTAGCCAGAATTTCCTTCTTTTAGTTTCAGACTAAGAACCGGAGTCTGTGGTCAACAGGACTAAATTTTTTCAATGGACCAAGTCTTTGATTTCATATGAATATGGAGATTTTACTTTATTTATGTTGGTTTACAGTTGATACAGAGTGTATTTCAACTATTTTCACATACTTTTGTTTTTTCCCTAAAGTTCTTTCTTTATGGCAAAGTTGCATCAAATGCTTTCTTTCACATTACATTGTAAAAAATGTACGTGTACATAAAAATGTATACATATGTATCGTGTTGTGTCTCTTTTAACTTTTGAACTGTCTATAATCTGAATTCAAGTAAATGATGAACTAAGAAGACAAATCAATTATACATTTTTATATTATAGTTTCTCCTCAAAATACTTCATACAATTCACTTTGTAGTAATTCTTTTTTTTGTAGTAATTTTATTTTTTTTTAACTGAAGAGATATTGTATACTGCCATTGGCAAGTTGAAATGGAAAAGACAATTACCAAACCGAATATTTTTGATTCAAAGAAGTAGAAAGTAGTTTTTAAAGTAATGTACATGATAAATATAATTAACACTGCTATATGTTATCGATGAAAATTGTTAAGAGAGTAAATCCTAGGAGTTCTCATCACAAGGAAAGAATATTTTTCTCTATTTCCTTAATTTTGTGTCTATGTCAGATGATGGATTTCACTAAACTTATTGTGATAATCATTTCATGATGTATGTAAGTCAAATCATTATGCTGTACACCTTAAACTTATACAGTCCTTTATCTCAAATATATCTCAATAAAACTGGAAGAAAAAATTAAAAATTTAAAAAAATTAAATAAAGTAAGCATACTTTAAAAATATTTTGTTTTATTTAGCTGTTAAATCAATATCCTTGTTTTCATTTTAAAAGCTAGTAACCTCTTAAAGACCTAATATTAGACATTTATATGAAGCTAAAGTGTTGGTTAAACATAAAAAAATTATCAAATCAACAAAAAAATTGAAGTGCTTTTGACAAATTAAAATTATTTTAAAATTATAGTTTTATTCAAATAGAAAACAGAATGTTAGTTAACAAATTCATTTGAAATAAGGTATATATTTGGTAAAATATGGGGGAGAGGGAGTAGTTTAAATGGATTAAGGGAAAGAAATATGTTTCCTAATTCAACATAAAAAATTACCTGGGAAACATGAAACTACCTTGTCAAGATTTCTACCAGTGTATACTCTGTAGCCATTCTCATCTTCCTCTGTGTTCACTTAACAGTTAGCTGCTTGTTTTAGAAATGTTATATTTTCCTTTCTAGTCACCTGCCTACCTTCTTCACCCTGCTCTTCATCTGGGGAGGCTGACTTTTAAGGATTACATAAACAGAGTCCTTTGCCCTTTTTCTTCCGATTGGTTTGGCCAAGGGGAAAACACCAGCAATAGATGAACTGAGCAAGAAGAGAATGAGGTTGTGGTATTGATTTCTTTTTTTTTTTTTTTAATTTAAATAAGATATTTTATTTAACCCAGTTATCCACAATCTTGCCATTTCAATATGTAATCACTCTAAAAGTTATCAATGAGATATTTACATCCTTATTTTCATGCTAAGTCATCAAAGTCTGGTGTGCACTTTATGCTTACAGCACACCTCAGTTTGGATGCACCACATTCCCAGTGCCCAACAGCCACTTGTGGCTGTTGGCTACCATATTGGATCACGAGGATAGAGCAACCACTGGAAAGCAGCTGTGTTCTCAGGGACTTTATTTCCTGGCTACTTGGCATCTAGGAAGGGCCAGGTGACTAGGTATTGCCAACAGTTTGGGATTAGAAGTTGTGTATGTCACTTCTAAACCAAGGTGGTTAAGAAGCAGGTGTGGCTTCTTCACTCTCTTTCCCCTTTCACCAGCTTGATGCAAATGGACATGCAGCCTGTTAAAGATGGCACAAGAAGGAAGGAGTATGGGTCTTTGAATCATCACTTTGAGGAAAGACTGCCATCAATCAACAATATTTGCTTTGGGGCTTCCCCAGTGGCGCAGTGGTTGAGAATCTGCCAGCCAATGCAGGGGACACGGGTTCGAACCCTGATCTGGGAAGATCCCACATGCCGCGGAGCAACTAGGCCCGTGAGCCACAATTACTGAGCCTGCGTATCTGGAGCCTGTGCTCCGCAACAAGAGAGGCCGCGATAGTGAGAGGCCGGTGCACCGCGATGAAGAGTGGCCCCCGCTTGCCACAACTAGAGAAAGCCCTCGCACAGAAACGAAGACCCAACACAGCCATAAATAAATAAATAAATAAAATTTAAAAAAAAATTGCTTTGAATATTGCATAAATAAGAAATACACTTCCTTTTTTGTTTGAACAGCTGTAAATATTGGGGTTTATTTGTTTAGCCATTAGCTTACCCTATCTAATATGCCCATATTTTCCTGTACTGGTGTTAAATGCATTTTCTATTTCTTTTTTAATTTTTATTGGAGTATAGTTGATTTACAATGTTGTGTTAGTTTCTGCTGTACAGCAAAGTGAATCAGTTATACATATGCATATATCCACTCTTTTTAAAATTATTTTCCCATATAGGTCATTACAGAGTATTGAGAAGACTTCCCTGTGCTATATAATAGGTCCTTGGTATAGATTTCTGAGCTCCCTCCTTGGACATTCATGTTGGGTGGCTACATCCCTTTACCAAAGGCCACAGCTCTTACCAGGTTGTTGACTCAATACATTACCCTGTTGGGCTATGTTGACTTCTCTCTCTTCTTGTTTTTTGAGATCTACAGTGAAAACAGTTTCTAGCTACTGCTAACTCTGAGGTCCTACACTTTCATTTGCCGGTTGCCCTGAACTCTGCTTACAACTTTGTAAATAGTACCTCAAATTACCAGTTTGAATGTGCTTTATACTTTATTATCAAGACCCTGACTGATGTAACACTGTTGTTTCCAAGGGAAATGTATTATCATTAATGTATATTGAGAAAGAAGAACAGTTGAGATTCATTACTATAAAGGCTCAGGTAATTGAATCCAATGCACTTTATATGGCATTATTGTTTTCATCATTGTCTTACCATTAATGAGAAATTAGCAAACTTTTACTTTTTATTGAGGTATAGTTGATGTACAATATTACATAAGTTTCAAGTGTACAACATAGTGATTCACAAATTTTAAAGCTTACAGTTCATTTATAGCTATTATAAAATATTGGCTATATTCTTTGTGTTGTACAATATACCCTTGTAGCTTTTGTTCTTTTTAATCCCCTTCCCCTATCTTGCTCTCCCTCCTTCTCTCTCCTCACTGGTAACCACTAGTTTCTTCTCTATAACTGTGAGTCTGTTTCTTTCTTTGTTATATTTACTAGCTTGTTGTATTTTTTAGATTCCACATGTAAGTGATATCATACAGTATGTGTCTTTCTTTGTCTGACTTATTTCACAAAGTATAATATGCTTCAAGTCCATCCATGCTGTTGCAAATGGCAAAATTTCATTTTTTTATGGCTGAATAGTATTCCATTGTATATATACACCATATCTTCATCCATTCACCTGTTGATGGACGCTTCTATATCTTGGCTATTGTAAATAATGCTGTTATGAACATTGGGATGCATGTATCTTTTCAAATTAGTATTTTTGTTTTCTTTGGATATATACCTAGGAGTGGAATTGCTGGATCATATGGTAGTTTTATATTTAGTTTTTTGAGGAATCTCCATACTATTTTCCACAGTGGTTGCACCAATTTACATTCCCACCAAAAGTATATAAAAATAAACTATAACTCTTTAATTGCACTAAGAATTATAATACCAGAATTATTGATCCCCATACAGCTCACACTATCTCTGTGTATATAGATCTACATGAAAAGTCAAATTATCATCCTGTCAAATTACTCAACAGGGAATAAGAATGGAAGGCATTAATAACAATAATGTGTGACTAGTAATAATAACCACACTTCAGAATTGATAGTCTGAAGTGAACTTAAATTTATGAATATTTCCAAATGATTAAATAAACATAATGAAGTTCATAGGTATGATAATAGAGGATTTTGTAAAGAAAAGAGAGAAATATTTCTCTCTTATTTTCTAATCCTGCCACACTCTTCTCCCTCATTCTCTCTCCTTATTTGCTGATTTATAACCTTCCTAGTTTTAGAAATAATTAAGAAGAAATAAGAAAAATCTAGCTGTGCTAACTATGAAAACATCAGCTCTATGTTTCAGCAATGTAGCTTGAGTTTCTGAGGCAAAATATTTTCTTTTAAGAGGGGAAAATTGTTTTACCCTTATATATACTCTTATCTACATTAGATTATTTTCTTAAAAATTGTTTCTTTGGCCAAGAAATCATAAAAGGTTGGACAAAGTTTCTATAAATGAATCTTTTGGATATCTTTTGTAACTGACACTGATTAATTGAAGCAGGTAAATGAATTTACAGGAATGGTCCTGAATAACTCACCAGTCACAGTAGGAAATGAAAAATAGGGCCTCCAGAAGAACAGGAATAAGGAAATCTCCAGAGATCTAAGAAATGGCAACTTGAAGACATTTTCTCAAGGACACTGGCATCAAAAAATCCCCTGATAGAGCTGATGCAAACTCCAACCACCTCCATGCCAAAGTGGTTTAGCTCATGAAAACAATTCCGGTGGAGATTACATGCTCACCACCACCCTGCTTATGGTGGAAAGAGACTACGCATTTCCAGGGGAGGTAATTTCACCATAATTATAAGGATGGGTAAGGGACAGTTTTTGAAGAGAGGGGATGCTGAGAGGGCAAAAATAACAGGTTTTCAGGAAAATAAATATTAATGCCAAAGGAAAATGCCTCTTTTTTGGAATGATAGTCATTTCACAAGAAAATTCTTACATTTTCTGTGTTAATTTCCCTATACATAACAATTGACTTTTTTTTTTAATTTTTATTTATTATTTATTTATTATTTATTTTTCGCTGTGTTGGGTCTTCGTTTCTGTGCGAGGGCTTTCTCTAGTTGCAGCGAGTGGGGGCCACTCTTCATCGCGATGCACGGGCCTCTCACTATCGCGGCCTCTCTTGTTGCGGAGCACAGGCTCCAGACGCGCAGGCTCAGTAGTTGTGGCTCACGGACCTAGTTGCTCCGCCGCATGTGGGATCTTCCCAGACCAGGGCTCGAACCCGTGTCCCCTGCATTGGCAGGCAGACTCTCAACCACTGCGCCACCAGGGAAGCCCACAATTGACTTTCTTAAAAAAATACTTCACATAATTATAAAGGTCATATTTTTATTACTACCATGTTTGATTTTCATCATATTGGCAGCTAATGTTAATACTAAATTTTATAGTGGGTTAAAGTAGATGAAAGGTAAGTAATAAAATCTTTCTTGATAGAGTTTTCAAAATCTTTTAATAAATTTTGGATGCTGAGTAATTTTATCAAATTTATTGAAGACACCATAAAATAAAAGATACATTAGTGGAGACCACATGTAAATTTCCTAAAGCTTATAATGATAATAATTTGGTTAATTACTTGCACTAGTCACTTTCTCAAGAACTTTACATTTGTTGAGAAATGAAAATTAATTGTAAAAATAATCTTATGAAGAAAATGTTACTATTATTTTCTTTACTATATGAGGAAACTGAGGCATGGAGATAGTGTATACATTCTCCAGGATCCTACAGATTCCTGAGCCTGCATTCTTAGATACCATCACCTGTACATCCTTTCTCTTGTATAAAATATTTCCAATATAAATGTCTAAATACTAAATACAAAAAAAAATTTAAGCTGAAACTTAGAAAAATGGAGAAAATATTACTATTTTACTCAAATATATAAAAATATAAATATATATTATTTGATGTTCATATTTTATTCAATTATATTTGTAATTATTATTATTAGTGATATTGGTAGTAGTAGTGTGGTCATAGTGGGAATATTAAGAGTAATCATGATAGTAGTAGTAGTAGTAGTAGCAGCAATAGAAATAATGGTACTGGTAGTATTAATAGTAGTAGCAGTGATAATTCATAAACACGATCCAGTTGATGTTGTACTGAGTATTTACATATGTTAAGCTGTAAGAATTCAACCTTCTTTAATTAGCAGACTCCTATGACAGTTTAGCCTGGGCTCTCTCACATATCTGGGACTGGTATTGTACTACCATTCTAACTCTGTCCCTGATTTTCTGTCATCACTGCACAAACTAGTAATTTTTTGTTCACTTGATAGATGGGCAGATTCTAAGAGAGGGAGGCTAGATATGGCACTGGCAAGTACTGCTGCCACATTTGGCAAAGATGATCACAGGTCCAATCCAAATATAAAAGGAGAAGAGGATTTCAATTATTGATGGTAATTAGTCAAATGTCAGGCATATACAGTGGGTCCTTGGCATCTGTGTATTCACCTAACCATGTTGAATCCGCAGATGCCAAACTCAGATACAGAGGGACAACTGTACTATGCTATTTTGTATAAAGGACTTGCGTGGATTTTTGAGCATGAGCAGATTTTGGTGTGGTGGGGGGCCTTGGAATCAATCCCCTCATTGGATACTGAGGGACGACTGTAAAAGAGCTAAGTTGAGACCAGAATTGCCCAGCTAAACCCAGCCCAAATGCAAACCGTAGTGAACTTTAAAGGTGGTTGTTATTTTAAGCCACCAAGTTTTAAGGTTGTTTATTATGCAGCAAAAACTGTTCTCATGCCTGAACTTAATTTCAGTAGAGGTTGGGAAGTACAATCTAGCTGTGTGATCCAAGAAGGAAAAGAAATTAATTTTGGGTGAACAGTTTTCAGTCTACTGTCTTAGAATAGGCACTAAAGTAGTCATTTATGTTATTCATGACGTTTTATCATAATCCTTACAAATATGCTATAATTTAGACACAATTATCTTCATTTTATGACTGGAAAAGTGTGATTCAGAAGTTTAAACTCACTGAAAAATGTTAATTTGGGGGACAAATTTTCACAATAGGCCACGGGCAGACCCAGTTTCAAATTCTGGCTGTGTTACCTGTTTTCCCAGCATCCTGCCTTCACCCTTCACACTTTACTTATATTTTATTGCTCTGTTTTCCATATAAAAGTAATTTTGGAAAATAAAACCCCTAAAATAAGCTCATACCCACATCATGCAGAGAAAATCGTGGTTAACGTTTTGACATGTTCCCTTATAGTAATTTCTCTAGGTATGTGTATTTATCTCACATAGTTTGATCATAAAATGAATAAAGTTTTGTGCCCTGTTGCTGTTTTTTCCAGTTAAGCCTGGCTAATAGTATTTTTATTACATCACTAAACTACTTATTTAAAAAAGAATGCTGTGAATTCCTTTCTGTTCATCATTGCCTTAATTTTGACATAACATAATGTTTTACATTTTATTATTATATATATTTTTACCATATTAATCTGCATTTATTTTTCATGTGTATACCAACTCCTTTTACTTTTATTTTTTAAATTAATCAATTAATTAATTTTATTTTTGGCTGCATTGGGTTTTCATTGTTGCACGCGGGCTTTCTCTAGTTGTGGTGGGGGGGGGGGCTCCTCTTCCCTGCGGTGTGTGGGCTTCTCATTGAGGTGGCTTCTCTTTGTTGCAGAGCACGGGCTCTAGGCACGTGGGCTTCAGTAGTTGTGGCTCATGGGCTCTAGAGCGTAGGCTCAGTAGTTGTGGCACACGGACTTAGTTGCTCCGCGGCATGTGGGATCTTCCTGTACCAGGGCTCGAACCCGTGTCCCCTGCATTGGCAGCAGATTATTAACCACTGCACCACCAGGGAAGCCCTTAACCTGAATTTAGAGTTGTTATTGCTTATTGATTACTTCCTGCATAACAAACCTATATGATAAATGTTCCCTATACATTATTTCAATTAATCTTGATAAAACCCTATGCAGTGGGAATTATAATTCTTACTCATAAAAGAGATAAAATCTCTGTGGCGCATCCAAGTCCCTTTATTCGAAAACTCAAATGATCCTTGTTTCCTTCTTGGAGCCCACATTTCTAAATAATGTATTTAATATTTATTCTCAGGTATGACATTTCTGGATCAGAGTTTCTATAAAAATTTAAGGCTTAGATAATATTATTTAAATATTTATGAGAAGTTACTATAAAATTTCTGGCCTCCCATGGATCCAAAACTTTTACTATAAAATCTACTTTAAAATTTCTGAATAAAATATGGCCTGGCCATGTTAAGTAGCCGATAAGTTAGGCTTCCCAGAATGACCTAGGACTATGTGAAACTTTTAGTAATCACAAATGTCCTGGGAATTTACAATATATTGAAAAAAGTAACCAATATACTATAGCTTTTTGGTTCAACACTTTTATTTCCTATTTCTTTAGGTCTATTGTGTATTCAATATTATTGAAATCTTTTTTTTTTTATTTAACTTCAGAATATTTAACTTTAGTTCATGGAAATATATGCATTTTATTAATCTCTTAATTTTAATTTTAATTTTTTTCCTAGGTTAACCACAGACCATGTAGTACTTTATTTTATTTATTTTTTTAACATGTTTATTAGAGTATAATTGCTTTACAATGGCATGTCAGTTTCTGCTTTATAACAAAGTGAATCAGTTATACATATACATATGTTCCCATATCTCTTCCCTCTTGCATCTCACTCCCTCCCACGGTCCCTATCCCACCCCTCCAGGTGGTCACAAAGCACCGAGCTGATCTCCCTGTGCTATGCGGCTGCTTCCCACTAGCTATTGATTCCCACTGATTCTTTCATCAGTGTCTTATAATTTTCTGCATACAGGTCTTTTGTCTCCTTAGGTAGGTTTATTCCTAGATATTTTATTCTTTTTGTTGCAATGGTAAATGGGAGTGTTTTCTTAATTTCACTTTCAGATTTTTCATCGCTAGTGTATAGGAATGCAAGAGATTTCTGTGCATTAATTTTGTATCCTGCTACTTTACCAAATTCATTGATTAGCTCTAGTATTTTTCTCGTAGCATCTTTAGTATTCTCTATGTATAGTATCATGTCATCTGCAAACAGTGACAGCTTTACTTCTTCTTTTCCGATTTGTATTCCTTTCTTTTTCTTCTCTAATTGCTGTGGCTAACACTTCCAAAACTATGTTGAATAACAGTGGTGAGAGTGGGCAACCTTGTCTTGTTCCTGATCTTAGTGGAAATGGTTTCAGTTTTTCACAATTGAGGACGATATTGGCTGTGGGTTTCTCATATACGGCCTTTATTATGTTGAGGAAAGTTCACTCTGTGCCTACTTTCTGGAGGGTTTTTGTCATAAATGGGTGTTGAAATTTGTCAAAAGCTTTCTCTGAATCTATTGAGATGATCATATGGTTTTTCTCCTTCAATTTGTTAATATGGTATATCACGTTGATTGATTTGTGTATATTGAAGAATCCTTGCATTCCTGGGATAAACCCCACTTGATCATAGTGTATAATCCTTTTAATGTGCTGTTGGATTCTGTTTGCTAGTATTTTGTTGAGGATTTTTGCATCTATGTTCATCAGTGATATTGGCCTGTACTTTTCTTTCTTTGTGACATCTTTGTCTGGTTTTGGTATCAGGGTGATGGTGGCCTCATAGAGTGAGTTTGGGAGTGTTCTTCCCTCTGCAATATTTTGGAAGAGCTTGAGAAGGATAGGTGTTAGCTCTTCTCTAAATGTTGGATAGAATTCACCTGTGAAGCCATGGGTCCTGGGCTTTTGTTTGTTGGAAGGTTTTTAATCACAGTTTCAATTTCAGTGCTTGTGATTGGTCTGTTCATATTTTCTATTTCTTCCTGTTTCAGTCTCGGAAGGTTGTGCATTTCTAAGAATCTGTCCATTTCTTCCAGGTTGTCCATTTTATTGGCATAGAGTTGCTTGTAGTAATCTCTCATGATCCTTTGTATATATGCAGCATCAGTTGTTACTTCTCCTTTTTCATTTCTAATTCTATTGATTTGAGTCTTCTTCCTTTTTTTCTTGATGAGTCTGGCTAATGGTTTATCAATTTTGTTTATCTTCTCAAAGAACCAGCTTTTAGTTTTATTGATCTTTGTTATCGTTTCCTTCATTTCTTTTTCCTTTATTTCTGACCTGATCTTTATGATTTCTTTCCTTCTGCTAACTTTGGGTTTTTTTTGTTGTTGTTGTTGCTCTTTTTCTCTAATTGCTTTAGGTGTAAGGTTAGGTTGTTTATTTGAGATGTTTCTTGTTTCTTAAGGTAGGCTTGTATAGCTATAAACTTCCCTCTTAGAACTGCCTTTGCTGCATCCCATAGGCTTTGGGTCATTGTGTTTTCATTGTCATTTGTTTCTAGGTATTTTTTGATTTCCTCTTTGATTTCTTTAGTGATATCTTGGTTATTAAGTAGTGTGTTCTTTAGCATCCATGTGTTTGTATTTCTTACAGATATTTTTCTGTAATTGATATCTAGTCTCATAGCATTGTGGTCAGAAAAGATACTTGATATGATTTCAATTTTCTTAAATTTACCAAGGCTTGATTTGTGACCCAAGATATGATCTATCCTGGAGAATATTCCATGAGCACTTGAGAAGAAAGTGTATTCTGTTGTTTTTCGATGGATCTTCCTGTAAATATCAATTAAGTCTATCTTGTTTAAGGTATCATTTAAAGCTTGTGTTTGCTTAATTATTTTCATTTTGGATGATATGTCCATTGGTGAAAGTGTGGTGTTAAATTCCCCTACTATGATTGTGTTACTGTCAATTTCTCCTTTTATGGCTGTTAGTATTTCCTTTATGTATTGAGGTGCTCGTATGTTGGGTGCATAAATATTTACAATTGTTATATCTTCTTCTTGGATTGATCCCTTGACCATTATATAGTGTCCTTCTTTGTCTCCTGTAATAGTTTTTGTTTTAAAGTCTATTTTGTCTGATATGAGAATTGCTACTCCAGCTTTCTTTTAATTTTCATTTGCATGGAATATCTTTTTCCATCCCCTCAGTTTCAGTCTGTATGTGTCCCTAGGTCTGAAGTGGGTATCTTGTAGACAGCATATATATGGATCTTGTTTTTGTATCCATTCATCCAGTCTATGTCTTTTGGTTGGAGCCTTTAATCCATTTACATTTAAGGTAATTATCGATATGTATTTTCCTATTGCCATTTTCTTAATTGTTTTGGGTTTATTATTGTAGGTCTTTTCCTTCGCTTGTGTTTCCTGCCTAGAGAAGTTCCTTTAGCATTTGTTGTAAAGCTGGTTTGGTGGTGCTGAACTCTCTCAGCTTTTGCTTGTCTGTAAAGTTTTTAATTTCTCCATCAAATGTGAATGAGATCCTTGCTGGGTAGAGTAATCTTGGCTCTAAGGTTTTCTTTTTCATCACTTTAAATATGTCCTGCCACTCCCTTCTGGCTTGCAGAGTTTCTGCTGAAAGATCACCTGTTGACCTTATGGGCATTCCCTTATGTGTTACTTGTTGTTTTTCCCTTGCCGCTTTTAATATTCGTTCTTTGTATTTAATTTTTGATTGTTTGATTAATATGTGACTTGGCGTGTTTCTCCTTAGATTTATCCTGTATGGGACTCTCTGTGCTTCCTGGACTTGATTAACTATTTCCTTTCCCATTTTAGGGAAGTTTTCAACTATAATCTCTTCAAATATTTTCTCAATCAGTTTCTTTTTCTCTTCTTCTTCTGGGACCCCTATAATTCGAATGTTGGTGCGTTTAATGTTGTCCCAGAGGTCTTTGAGGCTGTCCTCAATTCTTTTCATTCTTCTTTCTTTATTCTGCTCTGAGGTAGTTATTTCCACTATTTTACCTTCCAGGCCACTTATCCGTTCTCCTGCTTTAGTTATTCTGCTATTGATCCCTTCTAGAGAATTTTTAATTCCATTTATTGTGTTCATCTCTTGTTTGTTTGCTCTTTAGTTCTTCTAGGTCCTTGTTAAACGTTTCTTGTATTTTCTCCATTCTATTTTCAAGATTTTGGATCATCTTTACTATCATTATTCTGAAACCTTTTTCAGGTAGACTGCCTATTTCCTCCTCATTTTTTAGGTCTGGTGGGTTTTTGCCTTGCTCCTTCATGTGTCTTCTCATTTTGCTTAACTTACTGTGTTTGAGGTCTCCTTTTTGTAGGCTGCAGGTTCTTAGTTTCCCTTTTGGTGTCTGTCCCCAGTGGCTAAGTTTGGTTCAGTGGGTTGTGTAGGCTTGCTGGTGGATGGGACTAGTGCTTGTGTTCTGGTGGATGAGGCTGGATCTTGTCTTTCTGGTGGGCAGGTCCACATCTGGTGTTGTGTTTTTGGGTGTCTGTGGCCTTATTATGATTTTAAGCAACCTCTCTGCTAATGGATGGGTTTGTGTTCCTGTCTTGCTAGTTGCTTGGCATAGGGTGTCCTGCACTGTAGCTTGCTGGTCGTTGATTGGAACTGGGTCTTGGTGTTGAGATGGAGATCTCTGGGAGATTTTCACCATTTGATGTTATGTGGAGGTGGGAGTTCTCTTGTGGACCAGTGTCCTGAACCTCAGTGGCACAGCCCTGATTTCTGGCTGGAGTACCAAGAGCCTGTCCTCCGCACGGCTCAGAATAAAAGCGAGAAAAAAAAGAGAAAAGAAAGAAGAAATAAAATAAAATAAAATAAAGTTATTAAAATAAAAAATAATTATTAAGAAAAAAATTTTTATGTTATAAAAAATAAATAAATAAATAAAGGACAGACAGAACCCTAGGACAAATGGTAAAAGCAAAGCTATACAGGCAAAATCGCATACACATACACACTAACAAAAGAGAGAAAAAGGGAAAAGAATATATATATCGTTGCTCCCAAAGTCCACCTCCTCAGTTTGGGATGATTCATTGTCTATTCAGGTATTCCACAGATGTAGGGTACATCAAGCTTATTGTGAAGACTTAATCTGCTGCTCCTGAGGCTGCTGGGAGAAATCTCCCTTTCTCTTCTTTGTTCGCACAGCTCCCGGTGTTCAGCTTTGGATTTGGACCGGCCTCTGCGTGTAGGTCGCCTGAGGGCGTCTGTTCTTCGCTCAGACAGGACGAGGTTAAAGGAGCAGCTGATTCGGGGGCTCGGGCTCACTCAGGTCGTGGAGGATGGAGAGGTACAGATGCAGGGCCAGCCTGTGGTGGTAGAGCCCCGCGTGAATTTGCAGCAGCCTGAGGCATGCCCTGTGTTCTCCGGGGGAAGTTGTCCCTGGATCACGGGACCCTGGCAGTGGCGGGCTTCACAGGCTCCCAGGAGGGGAGGCGTAGTTAGTGACCTGTGCTTGCACACAGGTTTTTTGGTGGCCACAACAGCAGCCTTAGCATCTCATACCTGTCTCTGGGGTCCGCGCTGATAGCCGCGGCTCGCGCCCGTCTCTGGAGCTTCTTTAAGCGTTGCTCTTAATCACCTCTCCTCGCGCACCAGAAAACAAAGAGGCAAGATAAAGTCTCTTGTCTCTTTGGCAGCTCCAGACATTTTCCCAGGCTCCCTCCCGGCTAGCTGTGGCGCACTAGCCCCCTTCAGGCTTTGTTCATGAAGCCAACCCTAGTCCTCTCCCTGGGATAAGACTGAAGCCAGATCCTCAGCTCCCAGTCCCGGCCCGTCCCGGCAGGGGAGCAGACAAGCCTCTCAGGCTGGTGAGTGCTGGTTGGTGCTGATCCTCTGTGCGGGAATCTCTCCGCTTTGCCCTCTGCACCCCTGTGGCTGTGCTCTCCTCTGTGGCTCCGAAGCTTCCCCCTCTGCCACCCGCAGTCTCCACCCTCGAAGGGCCTTCCTAGTGTGTGGAAACCTTTCCTCCTACACAGCACCCTCCCAGAGGTGCAGGTCCCATCCCTATTCTTTTGTCTCTGTTTTTTCTTTTTTCTTTTGCCCTACCCAGGTACGTGGGGAGTTTATTGCCTTTTGGGAGGTCTGAGGTGTTCTTCCAGCATTCAGTAGGTGTTCTGTAGGAGTTGTTCCACATGTAGATGTATTTCTGATGTATTTGTGGAGAGGAAGGTGATCTCCGTGTCTTACTCTCCACCATCTTGAAGCTCCTCCTACTGAACTCTTTAACTTTTAAAAATCTAAGGATTTTTTTCCAGAATTCTTGTCACTTGCAATTACTCTAAATTGATATAAATGGATTGATTTGTCTCTCAGATGAGCAATTTATTAGATATAATGCTATTGCAGGATAAGAATTCCAGAAGAATCTGTATATTTGCTGTTTCCATATTTCAGTATTTTGTGTCCCTGTATTAGGTTTTTTATCTGTTTCTGGGCTCCATTATATGCATTCTCCTTTTTTCAGCCAATGTGTAATGTTATCATACAACTGTATTGCTTCTTTCCCTCTCATCTTTCTTCACCAGTATATCTCTTACAGAGATTTCATCCCTAGGATAATCGAATTCCAGACAGGTTTATTATATCTTCTTAATGCAAAATGAAACTCCACTTTACCTAAAAGCTTGTTAGTGATATTGAACAGGATTTCTTTTTCCACATAGTAAACATAGTCATGAGAACGATATTGCCACATCTATGGATTCTTATAATGTTAAAATAGAAAGGTAACTTTATTTTCCATTTTCATGTTTGCTGCTGAATCATTAAATAACCTTTATCATCTTTCTCTTTTTTGAATTAATACAAAACTTATGTATTAATCTAATTTCTATAGTAGAGGAAATGGCTTCTATAATATTAATTTGTACATTTTTACATGAATCTTTTTTCCTTTGGAATCAGTTTTACATGGATTCTTCCAATTTCAGTTTCAGTCCTCTTTGATCAGGTCAACAAGTCTTCGGCAAAAATTGTCCTTTCTTCTTTTTGCGTGATGAATTCCATCCACACCTAACATTTAATACATAAATATAAAATATGCTATTGATCATATCAATATAATCAGTTACATATATATGCCTATCTTTTCCAAAGTCAAATCTCTCAAATGGAAAAAAGAAATGAAACTCTAATTTAACTTCAACTTCTGTGGTTTTAACTGTTTGTTTTGTTCATCCATGTATTCATTCCTGCATGTATGAATGAATGCATTTCGAATTCACTAATGCACTAGTTTAGTAACAATTTTTTTTCAACATGTTAAGTATCAATGTCTTGCTATGTGAAAAATTTCATCATTTGTTCTTTCTAACTTTTTTTTTGCAGAATATTTCATTCACATATTAATTAGCATATTTATAACTTATATGTGGTATAATTTTTTAATTACAAAATATTTTTTAATTAAAAAAAACAAATTTTCTGTAATTGATTTTGTCTCTCCATTCATAAATCGTCAGTTATTTTTTCCAATACTATAATTTTAAAAGAGTTGATGATGTTTAGAGAACAAGTGTTTGGGAATAGTTTAGAAGAATATGGGATCATGAAATTGAATTTGCTGGCTAAGAATTCTATGTACAATGGTAAAAGTTCACAACTTAAATATTCTCTTTAGTATATATATGTATACACACACACATTCCCCATAAACACAGAGTTATATAGAAATACATGTCAAAAAGATAAAAAAAGGAAGCGGGTTCTTGGGGAATATGCAATGAGTGGCATTCATTAGTAAAAGCACATGAAGAAAAAAACTTAATAGTTCATTAATAGACAGGAAGGTTATTTATAGAATATGAAGTAATTACAAGTGATATTTTTAACATATTTATAAAAATACCAGATATAAAATAAAACACAAAGGCATGCTAATGTTAACATTTTGCTTTATAGTAGTATGGGAATTAGATATTGACATCAATAATACAACCGTATGGTTGATGAACTTTATATTATGGTAATTATGAATTGACAAAGATAAAATGAGAACCAAAATTTGTAGCAATATGTGTTGTCATAAGAAAAGTATGATCTGTTTTGAAGCGCTAAATCATAATAAAGTTTGTTTTGTTTCACATTACCTTGTTTAACCTGATAACAACAATTGTTTTTTATGTCATTTTTTTCAATTTTATTTGTTATAGCTATGAGTTTCAGCAGTTCTCCAATATGTATATTGATTCTGAAGCTTTGCCAGTGCTTTTGGATTTTGTTACTATGCAAAGAAGTATATGTTAACATTTCAGATTATTGATCATTTGAAGAAAGCAAGAGAGAAACATGTTTTTATTTAGTGTTAATGTAAGATTATCATAACATTTTTCTGACATTTGTTCACAGTTTAAAGTCAGTATATAAGCATCAGGCAAAATCATCAAAAATGTAGATATGTTAGGTTCCCATAAGTGTATTTCCTCTATGTCTCTGTTATGCATGTGTTTGCAAGACGTACTCATTTTTAGCAAATTCTATAGTAAATGAGCTCTGAGTTCTTCAAATATTCATATTGTAAATGTCATTCAGTTGAATCAAACCAATAATTTATTGAGCACAAATATTTACCAGGCATTATGCTTAGAGATGATAAGGAAATCCTACCTAAATGCACATAGTCCTTGACTTAACAGACCTTAATAATAATCCATTATTATAGATCTGTATATTTGTGTTTTTATGCTTAAAATCTTTCACAAAAGCATTGTCCCAAGAGTGCAAATGCAAGATGATTTTAAACAGGCATATAATAAGAAAAGATTAGAAAAATATTAAGAAATTATGTCAATTAAAACTCAGGTTGAAAATAATAGAGAGCTGTTGCAAATTTGTTTCTGGAAAAAAGAAAAAACTGGGTTAATACATAGAACACCAGAGCAATAACAGTTGATTCTTACTGGGACCATAAAGTACAAGGTAGAAGCCATTAATAATCATGTCAGATATAATTTTCATCACATGATCTCTTGTAGCTACATTATTTTTCTACCTGTCTGCTTCCTTTTCTTTCTCTGTAGCATGTCTTTTCCCCTCCTTACAGCTGGTTGTTTCAGAGCACTAGTGTTGTAATCTGGGCTGAATTCTCCTCTCCCCAAACTACCCTCAAGCATTGGCTTTCCCCTTGGGCTTGTCATCATCTGCTATGATTGTGAATACATAGGATTGGGGGAAAGGATGTAAAGTAGAGGCAGGAAGTATTTGGAGGATGACCAATCAGCCTGCATTAGTTATTTCCTATCTAGGTCTCCTTAACTGCATGATACAATCAAGAAAGTGTTCATTAATATTATCTTTATTTTACAGAATAATAAATTGATGTTTACATAGATTAAGTGATTTTCAGAAACTGTGCCATTAAGAAGTGGCAGAGCCTAGTTGATCTGACTCCACTATTAACCACTGTGTTCTTCCAGCTCCCTAGAAATAAAGGCAAGAAGTAAGTGCTAGAGCTTAATTCTGGAGGTGAAACCCTGGACAGTGAGGATGAAGAGGGGGAGAAAGGTCAGAGAGTTTGAGGAAAATGCAAGTTACCAAGTTAGAGAGCTGGTCACTTCTTCACAATGAGCCAGAAAGGGGACTTAGTCGATGGCTCAGCAGGTGCAATTTTACAAGTCTCTGGACAAATGCCATAGAGAATCTCTTCCTTGGAACACTTCAAGGGAAAAATGTAACTTCCTTCTTGGCTCTTTCCCATTTTCTGTCTCCTATAGGACAATGTTCCTTAACTGCAAACTTTTGGAAGATCCTTGAGAAGGCAGATATAAGACCTTGTGATATGGATTCTCCATGGAGTTAGGAAGTGGAAGGAGAATGTAAGAGATAAAATATGTTTTTGTAACATGTAATGTTGAGGGAACATGTGGGCCTGTCCAGAGGGGATCTGCTGTGGTAGTGACTGAGGTAAAGAAACAGACTTTAGTCTAATAAAGATACTAAATCAGTGTTCCATTTCCAATAAAGAAAACTCTAGAACTCGATGGATGCACTGGTGAATTCTACCAGACATTTAAAGAAGAGTTAATATATATACTTCTCAAACTCCTCCAAGAGACAGAATAGGAGGAAACACTTCCAAACTCATTTTACAAGGTTAACAGTGCCCTGATATCAAAAAGTCAGACAAAGTAAGTACAAGAAAAGAAAATCCGGGGCTGGTATCATGAAAAAAAGTGATATAAATACCCTCAAAAATACTAGCAAACTACACACATTACAACACAATAATCAATAGCACATTAAAAGGATCATACACCATGATTAAGTGGTATTCATTCCAGTTACGCAAGAATGACTGAAGATCCAGTAATCAAAATGGGACATACCACATTAAAAAAATGAAGGAAAAACATCATATGATCATCTCAATAGATACAGGAAAAGAATTTGCAGTATTCAATATCCAGTCATGATAAAAATTCTCAACAAAGTAAGTATAGAGGGATGTGCCTCAACAAAATAAAAGCCATGTATGACAAGCCCATAGCTAACCTCATACTCAATGGTAAAAAACTGAAAGCTTTTCCTCTAAGATCAGAAACAAGACAAGGGTGCCCACTCTCATCACTTTTATTCAATAGTGCTGAAAGTCCTAGCTAGAGCAATTAGGCAAGAAAAATAAATAAAATTCATCCAAACTGGAAAGGAAGAAGTAAAATTAGTTCTATTTGCAGATAAAACAAAAGCATAAATAAAAAATAAAATCTAATTATTCCACAAAAATACTGGTTAGAACTAAAAAAAACAAGATCAGTAAAGTTTCAGGATACAAATCAATATATCAAAAATCAGTCATGTTTTTATACAGTCATAACTATCAGAAAAAGAAATTGAGGTGGAGAAGGATAAATTGAGAATTTAGGAGTAACGGATATACACTATTATATATAAAATGGACAAGCAACAAGGGCCTATTGCATAGCACAGAGAACTATATTTAATATCTAGTAATAACCTATAATGGAAAAGAATCTTAAAATAATATATATAGATATAGATATAAATATCTATATCTATATAAAACTGAATCACTTTGCTGTACACCTAAAACATTGTAAATCAACTATATTTCAATTTAAAAAATAAATAAAATTAAAAAAAGAGAAATTTAGAAAACATTCTCATTTACAATAGCAACAATAAGAATAAAATACTTAGGAATACATTTAACTGAGGTGGTCAGAGATCTATACATTGAACACTATAAGACACTGATGCAAAATTGAAAACATGTAAAAAATGGGAAGATATTCTGTGTTCACGGATTGGAAAAATTAATACTGCTGAAATGTCCATACTATCCAAAGTGATCTACAGGTTAAATGTAATCCCTGTCAAAATCCCAGTGACATTTTTCACAGAAATGGAAAAATAATTCTAAAATTTATATGTATCCACCAAAGAATCTGAATTGCCAAAGCAATCTTGAGGAAGAAGAATAAAGCTGGAGGCATCACACTTCCTGTTTTCAAACTGTATTACAAAGCTAAAGCAATCAAAACAATATGGTATTGGCATAAAAATAGACATGTTATTCAATTAAAGAAAATAGAGAGCCCAGAAATAAGCCCAGATATATAGGGTAAATTAATTTTCAACAAAGCAGCCAAGAATACACAACGGGGAAAGGATAGTCTCTTCAGTACATGGTGTTAGGGGAAGTGAATAGTCATATTTAAAAAATAAAACTGGACCCCTCTCTTTCACCATAACAAACATCAACTCAAAATGCATTAGAATGAACATAAGATCTGAAACCATAAAAGTCCTAGAAGAAAATATAAAAGGGAAGCTCCTTGACATTAGTCTTGGCAATGAGTTTTTTTTTTTTTTTTCAATTCAACACTAAAAGCAAAAGCAACAAAAGCAAAAATAAACAAGTGGAGCTACATCAAACTAAAAATATCCTGCTCATCAAATAAAACCATCAACAAAATGCAAGGACAAGCTCTGTAATGTGAGACAATATTTGTAAACCACTTATTTATTACGGTGTTAGTGTCCACAATATATGTTAGTCATACACCGTAAGAGCAAAAAGAAAACAAACAAATAAAACAATTAAAAAATAAATGACCTGAATTGACATTTTCCATGAGAAGACACACACATGACCAATAGGTATATGAAAAGTTGCTCGACCTCAGTAATTATCAGGGAAATGCAAATCAAAACCACAATGAGATATCACCTGTTAGTATGGCTATTCTCAAAAAGACAAGCGATAACAAATCCTAGTGGGGATGTGGAGAAGGGAGCCCTTGTGCACTGTTTTGTGAGAATGTAAATTGGTATAAAACTATGGAAAACAGTATGGAAGTTCCTCAAGAAATTAAAAAAAATAGAAATATTATATGATCCAGCAATCCCAATTTTGGCTATATATCCAAAGAAAATTAAACCGTTATTTCAAAGAGATATCCATGCTCCCATGTTCATTGACGTATTATTCACAAATGCCACAGGTATGGAAACAACCTATATTTCTGTCAGCAGATGAATGGATCAAGAACTTGTGATATATAAATACAATGGAATATTATTCAGCCTTACATAAAAGAAAAAAAGCAAACTCTGCCATTTGCTAATACATGGATGAATCTGGAAGGCATTATACTAAGTGAAATCAGCCAGAAGAGAAAGGCAAACACTGTATCACTTATATGTGGACCCTAAGACAAAACAAAACAAAACAAAAGTTGAACTCATAGAAACAGAGAATAGGAAAGTGGTTGCTTGGGGCTGGTGGGTGACAGAAATAGGGAGAGGTTGGTAAAGGGTATAAACTTTCAATTATAAGATGAATAAAATCTGAGAATCTAATGTATAACAGAGTGACTCTACATGATAACACTGTATTATGTAATTGAAATTTGCTAAGAGTAGAACTTAAACAGTCTCACCAAAAAGATAAGAAGGTAAATATGTGAGGAGATGGCTTTGTTAATTAACTTTATGGAGGGAATCCTGTCACAATGAATACATATATCAAATCATCACATTGTACACTTTAAATATCTTACAATTTTATTTGTCAAATAATACCTCAGTAAATAGGAAAGAAAGAGAGAAAGAAAGAAAGAAAGAAAAAGGAAGGAAGGAAGGAAGAGAGAGAGAGAGAGAAAGGAAGGAAGGAAGGAAGGAAGGGAAGGAGGAAGAAAGAAAGAAAATGTAAGGGAGGGCCAGTTCATTTGAAGATTGAATGCTTGGCAAGGTTGAATGACTGAGAGTACATCTGATGTGTTCAAAACTAATTCAGAACATGGAGAAATACATTTTAAATTTAAAAAAAAGATGATTTTGATCTTTAAGATATTTGAGTATGATATGTGTGCAGGGCATTTGCAGGAATATTTGAACTAGCAATTTTTTAGAGATATGGAAATGGACTTTGGGGGAAATACCAGATTCAAGAATTGGATTGAAAAGGAAAAAAAAGAAGCCCATAGGGCTTCCCTGGTGGCGCAGTGGTTGAGAATCTGCCTGCTAATGCAGGGGACACGGGTTCGAGCCCTGGTCTGGGAAGATCCCACATGCCACGGAGCAGCTGGGCCCGTGAGCCACAACTACTGAGCCTGCGCGTCTGGAGCCTGTGCCCCGCAACGGGAGGGGCCGCGATAGTGAAAGGCCCGCGCACCGCGATGAAGAGCGGTCCCCGCACCGCGACGAAGAGTGGCCCCCACTTGCCGCAAAACTAGAGAAAGCCCTCGCACAGAAACGAAGACCCAACACAGCCAAAAATAAATAAATAAATAAATAAAGTAGCTATTAAAAAAAAAAAAAAAAAAAAAAAAAAAAAACCCATAGAATAAATTTGTGTAACAGACTCACTCCTTCCCTATTGACCAGGACATTAGAGAAGGGAATGAATAGCCTTGATCAGACCTCCTTGTAAATGTGCTAACTTTATTACTAATGGAAATTTAACTGAATGCTTTTCTAAAAAATACTTTTTATTAGTATATATTTAATCCACCTAGAATACCTGTTGTTATTAAAATTACGAATTTATGGGGCTTGGCTGGCTGAGGAAAAGGGATTTTCTCTATAAGAGTATAAAATTGGGGAGCTCAAAACCGAAACAATTTTCTTTGTGCAGTAGTTCCCCCTTATCTTCTGGTTGGAGAGTGTATATCAATAAATTCTAAGAGCCTCAGTGGATGCCTGAAACCGCAGATAACAGCAAACCTTATATATACTATGGTTTTTCCTATACATACATACCTAAGATGAAATATAATTTATAACTTAGACACAGTAAGTGGTTAGCAACAATCTCTTGAATGCAATGCTTGAAGGCAAGCACTGCAATACTGCAAAAATTGACCTGATAACCAAGACAGCTACTAAGTGACTAAGAATGGGTAACACGTGTACAGCATGGATACACTGGACAAAGGGATGATTCATGTCCTAGGGAGGAAGGAACTTTATGGTGCAAGATTTCATCACACTACTTAGAATGGCTAGCAATTTCAAACTAATGAATTTTTTTCTTTCAGACCATGGTTGACCACTGATAACTGAAATCATGAAAAGTAAAACCTTGGATAAAGGGGGCATCTACTGTACTTTTGTACACGTTGTTCAGAACTCTTCCATTGTTCTGAAACCAATCTGGAAGCTGTGTCTAATAGATATGAACCTCTACAGAAGGAAAATCTTCATCTGGATTTTTACATTATTGATATAGTTTGATATTCGGTATTATCTATGATTTGCGTGATTCTGCCGTGACAATCCAACACTTTTGGCTAAACTATAACATATTTAGGTCCCTAGAGTTCCACTGAATAGGAGGGAAGAATGATAAAGATCTGAACATATTGATGAAGTGGAAGAAAGCTAGAGGATGGGCAGATCTTGGGGGGAAAAATTAAGGGTTAAAATGTCAATTGTCAAATTCTGGAGTAATTTCTGAGGAAGAAGACAGAGAAAAGGTTAAACATGGTAAAGATATTCTATATACTAATGCTAATTAACACAATTATTTGCCAGACAATATACTTTACTTGGATTATCTCATTACATTGCTCTCACCAGCTTTATATAGTAACTACTGTAATTAATCCATTTTCAAAGTTGAAGAAATTGTTTCAAAAATCATATAACTGCCCAAGATTACAAACATTATATATTTTAGAGCTAGACTCAAAACCCAGACATTCTGTCTACAAAGTCTTCAGTCTCAAACCTGATGCAATATAGGCAGAACACCACTGAAATTTTGTTTATGTCATTTGGACTTACAAAAAAGGGAAGATAAATCAGAAGACTGCTTATAAACAGAGAAGATAGGTTGATAAAGTGCAAATAATCTGCTAGATGGGAGTTAGAAGTGAGAAAAATGAAAGTATACATGATTTTGATCAGAAAGGAAATTTCACAACTCAAGTCCCAGAATCTTTTGAAAAGTTTAAGCAATAACTAGGTTGGGTTGATTATTGAGGAGGAATAAGTGCAAATTCATAAACCTTGCTTTAACCAGTTCAAATACTGCAAACACTTGAGAAGTACATCGACCAAGTGAGGCTAACTGTAGTAACAGGTGGTTGGGCATAGAAGTTTACATCCAATGGTTTTAAAGATTGCATAAAAATAAAAGGAAAATAATATTAAAATGGGTTTATCAGTTGGCTTCCTTATAGGTATGGGTTTTGGAAATATTCTCTGGCACAACTGCACTGAAAGTCACTACTAAAGAAAGATTTGGATGCATTAGATTGGAGTTTGTCTTAGTTGTGAGTTGCTATTAAAAAATACCACAGACTGGGTAGCTTGTAAACTGTAGGAATTACTTCTCACAGTTTTGGAGGCTGGAAGTCCAGGATCGTGATGCCAACATGGTTAGATGAGGACCCTCTTCCTGGTTCATTGCTGATACCTTCTTGCTGTGTCTCCACATGGTAGAAGTGGCTAGGGATCTCTCTGGAACCTATTTTATAAGGCACTAATCTCATTCATGAGAACTTGGCCCTCATGGCTTAAGTACCTTCCAAAGGCCTTACCTCCTACCATCTTTGGGGGTTAGAATTTCAACATAGGAATTTTGTGGGGACACAGTCAGACCCTCTCATCAATTAAGAGTAATTCATATAGGCTTGGCTCTTTTGTCCCTGCATTTCCTGTAACTTGCTTTGATGTTGGTTATTAACCTCTTGTAGCATTATTTCCTTAAATATTAAAAATTGGGATTAAAAAAAAAAAAACTATCACCAAAGACTTGTGAGTATTAAAAGAAAAATTATATACAACTTTATAGCACATTGCCTGATACTTTCTATCTTTAGTACACTATAGTATTAATATTATTATTGAAGATATCTTAAATTAAAATGTTATATCTAACTTCTCATTAACTTTTAAAAAATCTTTGTTTTTAAAATAATTTTTATGCTATCATGCCTGAATTCAAAGCACAAAAAAGCATTTGTTCACAATAATTTTATCCTATTATATTAGATTTCCTTGTACTATCCATCACTTTCTCCTTTACTTTTCTTAAGGGGCTATTACCATATCAGGAGCCATTAAGATGTCAATACACCTGCATTAACCTTGTTTTGATTGTTTCATATAGGATAGCTATTAGTACTAACTGCTCAACAATTGAAATGACTTGTTTTTTAAACGTAGTTGTTTGTTTAAAAAATGTAAGGCAAGTAAAAGAACTCAATTTGAAAAGTGGAGAGCAGAATGTGAAAATATTACTTTCACATTGAGGCAAATTTAAAAAGAGAGTGCATCTACTTATTGTGCCTGGAATTCTCTATATAATTGCCTTGTATGGCCTGCCTCCTATCTGTGTATGAATAAAGTCTCGCCCTCACTACACAGACCCTCCTCTCTCCTATTAGAACTTGGTTTTGAGTTATAATAGATTAAGTTTTAACTGCAGACATAAAGCTGCTTCCCTATCTGAAAGTATAGCTTTATGCATCCACAGTTTCACCCTACAGCTTTCAGTACCTCTTTATGCTTCAATTTTCCTTTTTTCTAGAGGTGCTTGAATATGATTGTATGAGGTATATTTGGTCAGTGAGGCATGTAATGCTTTTATAAATTACATAGTCAAGATTTTGCATAGAAGAACTCTAGGCTTTATTCAAAGTACTTCAAAAAAACACACTCTTTGTCATAAAATAAGATCAGGATGAAACTACAAAATAGAAGAAATAGCATTGAAACTAGTTGAAAACCATGGATCTTTGTATTCTGTTCTCTTATTTATCTCTGATAGCAGTACCTAACCTTAAGCCTGATTATGTATGTTCTTTGTGCCATTGAGAAAAACATAAAAAGTCACTTAAGAAATTTTTGTGGTGGGTGGGTGAGTGGAGAGTATAATAATAACAAACACAGTTAAGTGCTTTATGTTATTTCACTTGATTCTTACAACAACCTGGTAGGATAAATACTAGGATTATTACCCCTATTTTATAGATAAGAAAAGTGATGTTCAACAAGTTTAAGGAACTTGACAAAATATGCTTATTTAGTAAGTAGCTATCTAGATACAAACTCAGGTAGTCAGGTCTGGAGCTCACACACTTAACCAACAAGTGTGGTGCTACATTTCCAGTAGAAGTAATGATAATATGTATTCCAGAGTCTACGGTGTGCCAATCATTTATATTATTTTACTTGATCTTTACAATTATCTTAGAGTGGATATATCATCTACAAATAAAATCCTCAGAGAGCTTAACTAGTCACATCGTTACAAACAGACAGAACTCCCATTTAAGTCTCATTATTTTCAACTCCAAAGAGAATAGCCTATTTACGCCTTTTGTAATGAATGGAAAACCCCTGGATATGTATGTGCTTGACCAGTAAAGGAGATCTCTTTGGGGCATGTGGTCTAAAGAAGGTAAGAATACAGATATGAGAAAATCAACAAGAAAGTGCTTTTAGTTATGCCCAGCTGTTACAATTCTCTTTAATTTTTTAATCCAGAAATGGCTTTTTTTGCACATTACACTTCAGTGTACAGAAATACCTTTCCTTGTCTGCCAAGCATGGCTGGGTCAGGGAAAAGTTCTTGAGAATGGATTGATTTTACATTAAGCCATCTCAGATAAATTGACAGTGAGTTTGAGAAAGGATTTTCTTTGCTGCAGAGTTCCAGAAAGTTTGTTATTTTATCTTGGAGAGTGTATATGGTGATTAAAGAGTAAAGCTTGCAATAAAGGAACAAAATTATATTTAATATAAACAACCATAGCCATGTGAATTCAAGGTCTATATTACAGTCCTGCTGTATCTCTGAGCAATCCTGTGAATGAAAGGAGAACTTAACCTCTCTGAACCTCCGTTTTCTCATTCATAACATGGGATAATGAAATGCTGGTCTCTAAGAAAACTGCCAGCTCTATAATCTATAAAATCATGTAGCAGATGAAACTAAGCATACTATTTTTAGAAGAAAATATTGAATATGAAATTAGACATAAGAAACAAGCTAATGAATATATTTATTAAATCAAGTCAGCAAAATTCCTTCAATTGATACTCATACTTGCTGAGGAGCAAAGGTGTCAAGTGTTCAGAAAATAAAACAAAAAAGAAGACAAAAATCCAAGTCTTTAATTTGGGAGTGTTTTTCTGGAAAATAAATTCTCTGTCATCCAGTCAGAAACCTTCAGCATGAAAAACACATTAAAATAAGTGTCACTGTCCAAGATAAGTTTTCAATATTTATCATGCCAACAGGCATCATTTCTATGATTTTATATTTTATAAGCATAAACAGTCATCAGCATATTCAGTCACTTCTGCTATAAAGCTTGTTTTGAAAAAAAATAAAACTTTCCATTCCATGCAATTGATATATTAGTGAGTAATTTGAATATAATGGCAATTTTATGTCTGCTTATGCATAATTTTGTTCCTGAGAAACATGAGGTGAACACAGATAACCACATCCAGCTGAATTGTGCTTTGTAGGAATACACAAAACACACACATGCATAGACCTCAAACATCTACCAGCAGCCTTGGTCTGCTTCACTGTGTGTTATTCAACTAGGTTGTATTTTGCTATTTTCTCACATTTTTGAGAAAATATATATATATATCACACCATTCAACATTCCAAACATGAATAATTCTTCTCACCCCAAAACACCAAAAAGGAAATCTTTAGATATTGAGAAGATAGGAATAATAAAGTGTTTTGGAAGAAACTATAGAATATTTGATATCTCTTCAGCTATAAAGAAATCTATATTGTAGAACATCATAAACAATGACAAAAAATAAAAGAAAAACTTCAAGTTCTGCAAAGTCATAAAACATGGTCTTAAGAGAAAAATGAGAAGAATTATTGAGCATTTAGATTGAAGAATAAACAGCAAAAATTCAAAAAACAAACTGTTGTATAACCAAAAAGAAAGCATTATTTGTATGTGAAAATGTTATTCCCATATCTTGTAGAAGTGGCTCATTTTAGTGCTTCAGTGGCTGGTTTAGTGATTTCAAACATTGTTGTAATTTCTAGTCTTCAGCTATTGGGCGAAGCCACTAGTGCATATTAGAAATTTGAGGGGAAAATTTTTTTCCAGCCAGGATATAGAAACTATTTGAAATAGAATAATATACATTAGACGGATTTTTCAATTTTGATGAAAGAGGTATCTATTGGAAACACATCCCTCAAAGCATTTACATTTCAAGGGATGAAAAATATCTCAGGATTAAGTATGAGATTGATTTGTAACTCTGATGTTTGGTGCCAATGTGGTGAGGAAGACACTGAGCCACACACATTCACATCTGGCATTATAGTTTTACATCCAATTTCAGATAATGCTCCTTCTAACACTTGACAAGCTGCCTGATGCTGACACTCATCCTAGAAGTAAATGTCAAGTCTTTTTGAGGATAAGCTGACATTTATTATAATATTTATGCATTTCTTAACCATTTACCATATGTAAAAGTGTGCTACCATTTTTATTAGGTTTCTATCTGTTTTAGAAGTGTGTCAGTGTGGAAATTTTTGAGGGTTGTTTCCCCATATTTTCATAACCCCTGTGGTTTTTATTGTGAAATTTTGCATAGTGAGGCAATTTAAAAAATGCATATATCACATTATGGCAGAACTGACTGTATATTCAATCAAGGGTAAGATGACCCAGCTGCTCTTTTGTTTTTTTCTTTCTACTTTTTCTCTTCATTTATCTTCTTCCTCAATTATAAAATTAATATGCTTGTTAAAATTTTTTTTAAATAATAAAAAAATTGTGTAAAGTTAAAGAAGAAAGAAAAAATTAAAAGAAAGAAATTCACCACAACAACCTTTTCACCCCTTAGTCAGGCCTTTGGACTGTTATCACAAAACTGGATTAAATTATAAAAATCAAGGTACATTAATTTTTAGTTCAGGTTTAACCCCATTGTACATGCAGGCAAAATCAGCTGTAATATCATAAGTAGCTAAAGAAATAAGCTACTCAACATCACCTGAAAATTTGATAGACATACTAATTCTCTGGCCAAATTGGCTGATTGCACATCTCTGGGAGTGGGCCCAACAATCTGTGTTTTAATAAGCTTTCCATATGAATCCAATACATGTGTATGCTCATATGTGATAACCACTGGATTAAACACTGTCAGTGGTAATTTAGGAATAGAAGCTCTGAGACCAGATTACCTGGATTCAGAATGTAGTTCTGGTACTTTCTGGTAATCATATAACCTGTTCAAGTTACTTTAAATGCCATATGTCTCTTTGCTCAACACTTTGATGATTACATTAAATAATTAGTACCAATAGAATACTTAGAACAAAGCCTAGACCATAATAAGGACTAAGTAAATGTAACATAACATTTTAATCTCATTCTAAGCATCTTATCTTGTGAGCATTTAATAGACTAAATAAAGAAATGCTCATTTTATATGATTATGATCTTAATCATATTTTTTTTCTTAATCATATTAATAGCATTTAAGTCATAAGTGGTCTTGAATAATAAAATAGAGTTCAGTGATTGAGAATGCAAAAGGAACAAAAAAATCTTACCAACTATCACAAGTTGGGTTTGCTGGAAAAAATACTGAGATAGACTCTGTGATTTATCAACACTTGTGAAAGGGAAAGGCAGGAAGCAACATCTGACAATAGGAGTAGTTGTATCCTGATATTGACCTGATGACACCCTCAACCAACTTCATGCGAAAGTTCAAGCTAAAACAACCTGTTACAATTGTCCTCCCTGTGCCAGAATGATCTGACATTTACACACCTTCCTCCATCAGTTGTTTGATATGAGCTACTCCCTGAAGGGCATGACGTCTCAGTTCTCTGATTAAACTTATTCTTTGGCTTAAGTTTTTCTACAGACAAAAGGCAGGCTGAGGACATGGGGGAAGAAGGACCATGGGGTCCTGCTCCATTTCACTACCATAAATGGAATTCTGCCCAATAAATCAAACATTGTAGTAAAGATTTACACTATCTCTTTCTATTTCAAGAAAATGAGCTATTTCTCAGAAGTGACATTTTGATTACATGAAGAGAGGGAAATCAGGATAATGTTTCACTAGATATTAAACAGTATAAAATACAGAAAAAGATAAAATTTCTTCCAAAATACAGTTCTTTAATTAAAAAAAAAAATAGTTTAAATGTCTATGGCTTAGTAAGTTTAGGTTTATGTAATAAAATTTAAAGTTAGGGAAAATCATATTTCTGTATTCTAGGCACTTAGTTGTCACCTGTCTTATAGACTATGGTCTTTATCAACATCTTGACCCAGAGCCTAAAAGTCAGAGGGTTACATATTACATTTGCATTCCCAATTCCCAGAGAACAATTCTCTGACCATAATGATCTAACCCATATAGAACCTAGACATGAATTTCTGAATAATTCCACTGGAAGTTAATCTTGGTGATTTTGATTAGATGTTACTGTGAAAAGGTTATCTTATCAAACTAATAAATGAACTGCTGAACAAGCTGACAGATTGTGGCTGGAAATGGCTTTTGTCCCATGGCTCAATTACAAACCAGCCAATAGGAAGGCAGAAAAGAGCACTAAAGGTGGTTAATTGATTGCAATGTCACAGTGAGCAAGTTAACTCTCACTATCCTAAATGTAAGTTGACACTATAAATGGGAATAGGGGAGAAACAAAACAGGATGAAAGCTATCAGAGTACAACAGAGAACCACTGAGAAACAAGTAGGGGCTCAATTAAAGAGAATAAGGACATGCTTCCAAAGGAATACATTTCCCTGTATTGATCCCTCCATTTCTCTGTGTTTTCTATTTATAGAATTTCTAGCATACTTAGAAATAGATTTCCCAAAGAAAATTATTTGAAAAATAAATCCAGAAACGTTTGAGTTATTGAATGAATCTTTATGGGTCTCAAAAAATCTTATGGGCAAAATTATAACTGTCAGGTTATGAAGAGATAGCTCTTTCCCGTCTAGTCCAAAAAGCAAGAAGGATCTGGAAGCAGCAGCCTACTGTTTTGTTCTATAAAAGGTGTCCTTCTTCAGACATTCCTATTTCTCTACTTAAAATGAAATCTGCTTTCCAAACAGTAGCCAGATCAATGCAATGTGAACTGCCTACTGAGTAATCTGGTGTCAGTGTAAGGAGACATTTGGAATGAAAACCTAACGGGAAAAAATAAAAGGAGGAGAAATTAGAAGAAAGGGGAAGAAAAGGTATCAAAGCAAGGTTAGAATACTGTGAAAAGCAAAATGGAGAGGGGATGTGTTAAAAGCCGTTTATAATAGGAAGATTTTTTTTTACAACCTGAACAGAATGGGGAGGAAGCTGCCAAAGAAACTACAAAAGCTGGTGACAATGACAAAAAAGAAAAAGAGAAAGATTTAAAGCCTCTTCAAAATACAAAGACAAGGAGGACAACCTGAGTACAAAAATTCAACCTCGTGTTATATGAATTGCATGGAACTCATGTTGTTCATTCTTCCTATATCCATATATCAGCTCAGGTTATGACAATGGGAAGTAGAACAAAAAAAAAGGAATAAACTATCCACATTGTGATAAATATATACAGATCTAAGTTACCCAGAGCATAAGACTCTCTGCAAACATTTATCAGGCACCAGCTTTGTTAGGAAGTGAAAAAGAGTCAAACCACTTCTTTAATCCAGAGCCAGTGAAAAATTAAGGAGACTCGGGTAGGAAGACTAAGGAAGAAAGAAATTTGGTTTGGATGTACCTTCGTTTAAAGGTTCAGTGGAAAAGTAACCTTATCCGTAATTAATACTAGAGTTACTTTAAATCCTTTTGTGAACCCACAGCTGGTTATCTATTTTAAAACCAATATAATTTAAACTAGCCATATTATTCATGTTAATCTAAACTATGTAAAATATTGGGGAACAATAAGATGCTGATGTAATGTGTTTCTTACCTAATGCTGAGGATTTCCAGTTATTGTGCATAGTCTGAACAATCAGCATTTTATTCTGTCCATCTTCCATTCAGTTAGTACATAAACATGCTTTTGTCAATAGGCATTTTTCAAGCAAATTTTCATTTTGTTGCAATGTGGTTATTAGGTTAGTAAGATGTGATTTTTAGAATAATATACAATGATGAAAATTATTTTAAAGATTGAGGAATATGAACAAATGTTTCTACCATATATTATATTAATATGTTGAACACATTATAATTTTTAAGCGAATATTTTCATATTATTTATATGTAATCTGCCCTAAACTATTGCAGAAAAAGAAGATGGAGTTTTAAATTAAGCAAAGAAACTAAACATTTTATCTTGGAAACCTTTTCTTGTAGTAAATAAGGACAATGAACTGTATGGAATTCATGTACAAAGTGGTTTTATGAATAACCACTTTTCAAGATAATTTATCTATTCATTACATAGTGCAAGAAGAAGAAACTTCACATATAGACTCATTAGTGACTTTTTTGATAATATGTTGCATATGTAATATTTTTATTTACCAAAGAAAATTTAAATTTACCATATGTAGTGATACATTTATAAATGTTTTAACAAAAAAGAAAAGCAACAACTACTAGATTATTTTAAGATTACTGTTTAAGGTCAATTCATAATATAGTTATTCAATCAAAGATAGTGTATATAAAAGTGGAAAAGTCAATGTGACTTCTTTTGCTTCTCCACCTTATTAATAATTTGTTAAGGTGTCAGTGAATTATTGCAAATAAAGAATTATCATGAAGTAAAAAAATTGAAAGCATTCAAATGCCCTAGTATATATATATATATATATATATATATATATAATATATATGATATTGCAAAACATGTATCTGATAAGGAGTTAATATCTAAATTATATAAGGAACTCAATAACAAAAATACAAGTAAATCAATTAAAAAATTGGCAAAGGACCTAAATAAACATTTTTTCAAAGAAGACATACAACTGGCCAACAGGTATGTGAAAAGGTGCTCAACATCACTAACAACCAGGGAAATACAAATCAAAAACACAATGAACTATCACCTCATAAGTGTAAGGATGGCCATTATCAAAAGACAAGAGATGACAAGTGTTGGTGAAGATGAAGAGAAAAGGGAACTTTGTGCACTGTTGGTGGCAATGTAAATTGGTGTAGCAGCTATGGAAAACAGTATTGAGGTTCCTCAAAAAATTAAAAATTAAACTACTGTATGATCCAGCAGTCCCACATCTGGGTATACATCCAAAGGAAACAAAATAAGTATCTCAAATAGATAACTGCACTTCTATGTTCATTTTAACATTCATTTTACAACAGCCAAGATATGAAAAGCAGCTAAGTGTCCATTAAATGGATGAATGGATAAAGAAAATGTGGTGTATAAATATTATATATATAGTATATTATATATATGTTGTATAAATATATATAATGGAATATTATTCAGTCATAAAAAGAAGGAAACCCTGCCACTTGTGACAACATGGAAACATGGATGAACACAGATGGCATTATGCTAAGTTTAATTAAGTCTCCAGACAGAGAAAGACAAATAGTGTATGATCTAACTTATATGTGGAATTTCAAAAAGTCAAAGTCAAAGAAACAGAGTAGAATGATACTTGCCAGGAGCTGGAAGGTGGGGTAAATGGAGAGATGTTGGTCAAAGGGCACAAATTTCCACTAGTAAAATGAGTAAGTCCCAGAGTCCAATGTACAGCATACTTGATAACACTGTATTTTATACTTGAAATCTGCTAAGAGAGATCTTAAATGTTCTCACCACACACACACACACACACACACACACACACACACACACACGGTAACTGTGTGAAGTGGTATATGTGTTAATTAACTTGACTGGCATAATCATTTTCCAAGTATATATATATATATCACATCATCACATTGAACAACCTAAATCAATACAATTTTATTTGTCAGTTATCCCTGAATAAAGTTGGATATTTTTTTTAATAGTATCATTTGATAGCATAACAACAAGAAAATTGAATCTTTAAAAATTCAGTAGAGGCTAAAGAGAAACTAAAGAAACTTGCCATGATCGTATAGGTATAAGTTATAAAATTAGAAACTTTAAGATATGTTTTTACCTCAGTCCATTCAATTTCTTATTTTAAAGGGAATTTATATGTATTACATGTAATCACAACAGAAACAATTTTACTAGTTATGTTCTGATAGAATAATACAATATTTTTATCAATGTAAGCCTCCATATTCTCAATGCATGTTTGACTTATTTGTTTAACATGACCCAATAATATCAAAATAAAGTCAGAAATAGAAAGAATAGATAATTCTTTAAATTAGTGTTAGAAATAGGTCTGATAGGATTTTTAAACTAAATACTCTGTTTTTGCCTCATTCAGAAATAGTTAACCCTTACTCTTATTCTAGTGTAGAATAAACAAAAGAACATATTTACCTAATAATAACAATGTTTGTCCAGCCTCAAAATTAAAATGTGACAAGCACTTTTTTAGGCTCTGGGATAGAGACCAACATAAATATAAATGTTATTAAGATAGTCAATTCAACTTCAATAAAATGTAATTAACACTCCAATAGAGTAAGCATCAGATATTCTCAGGATATATAATTGTGCACACGAAACTCAGTTTTATATGATTAGAAAAACTTTTCTAGAAGAAGTAATATTGGGGATTTGGGGAAATGAAGAGGAGTTAGCAAAGTAATTTGTATGAAAACAAAAGAAACTCTGGTTCAAAGACCAGCAACATAGGAGAGTATGATACATTCCAAATGAAAATACCTTTCCACCAGACACTCAGCTCTCCACTAGGATCTAAGTTGCACGGGCAGAGATATTTTTTTCTGTATTGCCATCTACCAGGCATTTATTTAATACTCAGTAATTTGCTGAATACAATTTGAAGTCAGATATCATTTGAAAGTAGATATACTGTTGAGAAACAAGAAATATCTTTATATTTAAACTTTGTATTTATCTAAATATGACCAACTTCCCTTTCAGTCCCTCTAGAAGAGTAAATATAATAATCAGATTTTTTATTCCCCCTTCTCCACATACTGCTAGGTCTATAGGCAATATTGTCTTTAGAGCCATTGGAAAAAAATGCATAACACAAAGCTGAGTTATTGGGAAAATTTTCCTCTATTCTTATTTTGCAGACTTATTTTTCAACTCAGCCTATTCAACTGTCACTTTGAGACTAAAATGATTGTCAGCTTCTGTTAACAGTGCAAGGAACAAGGTAGTATCACATTGGCTGTCTATCTTTCTCTGGGTACTATCTCATGTCAGTCACTGGGCTTTCCATTTGCTCTTTCACAGCTGGAATTCTGTACCTAAGCTTATCTATTTCATCCCTGAGTCATCCTTTGTTGTCTTAATGTAGCATTATGGCATGTCTTTATTCCTTTTTCCTGTTTTAGTGTTATCTAGACAGCCTGCCTATAGAATGCAATGGTGAAAATATTAGTTAACATACATACTAAACTTGTTATATTTGTATTTTAAATATGTTATATAAGCATGCTGCTACAGAGATAAAAATATTAAACAATATTTATTGGTAGCATAAGGGCAGTTATACTAGTTCAAAAGGAACCTAATAATATCATTTATCACCATCAAAGTCACTTGTCCATCCAATAAAAAGCAAATCTCTAAGGCACTTTCTACCTGATAAAACTCCCTCTTGAGAATACAGCTGAATTACCAGTGCTTCATTATAGTTTCTAATTCCAGAAATGATTTTAATAGGCAGAGGATGGTATAGGGAATGGATCACTTTTTCATTGCATCATTGCTTTGATGTGAGATTGACCGGAACACTGAGGATGGTGTAGGTGTGAGCTCAAATTATGTTATGGGACAGAGTGTGAGATTTAACTTCTTTATGAAAACTTATATAAATATGCATATATAAGTATTTTAAAATATAAATATTTAACATATAAATGTATAATATACACACACACATATACATATATACTTAGCCTTATAGAAATGTTGATGATGATCACCCTTTCAATTTCTCTATATTGCCAATATGGTAATGTTCAGCCTCACCTGGAATTTATTATCTGCTTTAATTTGTTTTCCCTAATTCTCAAACTCTTAGAAGAACTAGGCCTGTATCTGAATATATATTACTGATTTCACAATCTATAGGCCATAACTGGATCAAGACTTAGGGACATCACTAGTGATATGAAATAAAAGTTTGGCCCAAACCAATTAGCTATAGTTTGCAAAACTTTACTGCCTTTTGTTGGCATTTTCATGTTTGCGTTACACAAATGTAGATGAATACTTCAGAAAACACTGTCACAGTAAGGCTTATGCTTATTAGTCCTTCATCATTGTATGCCAAGGATTGTTTTTTTGAATTTTTGTCAACTACAGCTCACAAAACAAAGGCAATAAGTTGGCAATAATTAACAGATTGTCGAAGTCTTTGTTGAATTTCAAGAAAAGTAATTACTAAGTCTCAAGTGGACTCCTAGATGGAGACAACATCGCTTGCCTATTAATTTGATTCACATTAGAATCTGATATCAAAGGCATAGATTCTACAAGAAATATTATCCCTATTATTGGAATCTGGGGAAAATGTACTTCCCTACAGCCCTTTCATTGCTTTATTAAAAGCTTATAATTCATTGACTTAAATTGAATCACATTGCTCTTTTTTAGTTAATCTCTGAAAACAGACAAGTTGGGACCATTCCTAAAATGGAAGGTGAAACAAATTCCCCTGAGATCTAGGGATGAAAACAGGAAAGAGGCTCTATTAGGAAGGAGGAGAATGAATGTTAGGTAGGCAATCAGTAAGGTTTATTAATGTTTGATGTGGCTCAGACAATATTATACACTATGTTTTTTTAGTTCAGCATTGGAAATGGTTCCAATTATTTATATATTGACTACAACTATTTTAAGCAGGTGGTGTAGAAAATTAAAATACCTGCTGGTCATAGAAGGCTGAAATGTAAAATATATTTACTGATAGATTGTTTAATGACAATTATGAGGAAAATTGCTCCATATTCTATACATTAAAATAATGCATAAATATGAACCACTAAAATATAAACTATTTTATATTTTAAATAGTACATACATTTTATGTTCAAATGCAATATTATATATTTTTCTATAAACAAAAATATTTTTAAAAACTCTTATTTAACAGCTTCATATGCAGATTACTTATTTCAGCTGAATATAGCCAAAAGAATTATATTATCACATTTATGAGAAGACACAGCAAGCAGAGGGATATTTTATTAAAATATTAGAAAATAAGCCATTTTGAGGATAGTGCATTTTAAATAAATTTGGAATGAAAGCTATTATAATGTTATTAGTTTTCCTAAATAGCTAGGTTTATAAAAACATTGTATCCAAAACATTACAGATTCTAGCATTAAGAAATAATGGTTGATATGCTGAACCTATGCTAAATCCAAAGTGTTGTTTAGCTCTCTACAAACAGGATGCATTTATATTGACATATAGATAATTGACATATTTAATAGATTGATTCACTTCATTGTACAGCAGAAACCAGCACAACATTGTAAAGCAATTACACTCCAATAAAAGAAAAAAAAAAAATTTTTTAAATCAACAATAAGGGAGGGGATATGGGGATATATGTATACATATAGCTGGTTCACTTTGTTGTACAGCAGAAACTAACACAACATTGTAAAGCAATTATGCTCCAATAAAGACATTTTAAGAAAAAGTAAGAAGTAGGAAGAATGCAATATAAACAAAAAATTGCTTTTATCAAAGTTTAGGAAGTAATTAGTTAAAACTGGCACACTTTAAATAAGTACAAAAACACAAGAGAAGTTTTTGAAAGCAGCTACATCAATACCATTTATACATACAAATTGGAGAAGATTATTTCTTTATCACCAAGGTGGTAGGCATTTATTAATGGACTCCCAAGCAACTACTTAGTCTTTTGTTTTCTAAATTCATACCTATATTATTATGCTAGAGGCTGAACATGCACAGCTGTCATAGTTGAACATACCTATTGATACTTAACATTCCTATGTACCTACATCTAATTGCTTCCAACTGCAAGCACCTATGTTTTTGATTGAGGCCTTTCCTTTATTGCCTGACTCCACTCTGCCCTCCCATCAACTAAGTGGGAAGTGTTAAGGTGTTACCCCTCTTTTGAAGTATCCATCAGCCAGCAATTAATAGGTCTTGTCTATTATTTGGGTCACCTGGTCTTCCAAAATATCGCACTGATTAAGCGCCCGTAGACTACATGGAAAACATCTTCAAACTTCACCTTTTATAGACTTATTTCTTCATCCCTGTAGTGGAGGTTAACAACCAGATACCAACTTGTATTCACATTGTTGTCTTAAAGTCCACTTCTGGGGGAACCCAACCAAATATATCTACTCTTATTTTTATTTGGATAATATCCCTTTGCATTCTCTGCCTGTGACTTGGGTGGGAATAACCTTACTATCAAGCCCCAGGATAGGTCTTCATTCAAGCAAATAGAAGTAACACATTTTCCTGTTCACAGTAAATGGTGCAGGAATGGCCAAGGATTTTGGATAATAGGAAAAAGTGAGCATGGGCATTAGTGTAAAGATATCGTAAGCAACTATCACTGATTTCTTCTCTAGTATGATCAATATGGAGATGTTTGCAGCTGCCAAACAGTTTTATAACAAGAGAACACCCTGGATATATTGGTGGAAATGGAGAGGAGCATATGTAGCATCTGACGATAAGACTGGAAGAGTAGAAGGCAGAGTGGTGGAATGGCATTTTGATGACATTGATCCACTGGATCAAGCTTCTCCTGATCATTGCATCTTCTGGTATTTAACATTAATTTTTAGAATTTTCTTAGTCAAAAATTACCCTATACTTTATGAAATTTGGAACTGGATTTTCTGTCTCTTGCAACCAAAACAGTCAAGTCCAACATAGTTTATGAGAACCTTAAATAGAGTAACATAAATACTTAAACCAATAATATGAAACCAATAATTGAATTAGGTTTTCTCTAAGAGATGGTTTAATTTACTCCTTGAAACTGAACGTTAAGAGCCAAAAGTTCAGTCTATGTTTCAAACTTCTCCCCCTCATTATGTTCACAAACCATTATTTGGGTCTTTACTATGGGTGAGACATAAATTAGACATGATTCTGTATAATCTAGAAAAGAAACATATAGAGAGTTAAATTACGTGCCAAACATTGAAAATCACTATCTTACTAAATTTCTGAGCAAAGTCCGTGAGGTTTCAGTTCGAACATCACCAATATATAAATAAGTTAAATGAGATTCAGAAAATTAAAAATAACTTGTTTAAATTTTACCATTGTGAGAGCCCTCAGACGCTGGTAACCACCATTCTACACTCTTTTTTTTTTTTATATTTGGCTTTTTTAGATTTCACATATAAGTTAGGTCATACAGTACTTTTTTTCTCTTTCTGATTTCTCTCACTTAGCATAATGCCCTTAAGGTTCTTCCATGTTGTTACAAATGGCAGGATTTCCTTTCTTCTCATAGCTGAAAAATATTCCATTATATATGTACATATACTTTACCCATTCATCCCCTGATGGACACTTATGGTTGTTTCCATATCTTGATTATTGTAAATAATGCTGCAATAAACATGGGAGTCAGACATCTTTTCAATATTCTGTTTTCACTTCCTTTGGGTATGTATACCCAGCAGGAGGAGTGCTGGATCATATAGATCGTAGTTTTAATTTTAACTTATTGAGAAACCAACATATTGTTTCCCATCATGGCTGAATAAATTTACTTTCCACCAAAATGCACAATCGTTCCCTTCTCTTCACATCTTCACCAACACTTGCTGTGTCTTGTCTTCTTGATGATAGCCAATCTAACAGGTGTGAGGTGATATATCATTGTGGTTTTGATTTGCATTTCTCTGATTATTAGTGATGTTGCGCATCTTTTCATGTACTTATTGGCCAGTTGTATATCTTCTTTGTAAAAATGTCTATTCAGCTCTTATGCCCATTTTCTAACCAGATTGTTTGCTTCTTTGTTATTGAGTTTATGAGTTTTTTAATATATTTGGATATTAATCTCTTATCTGATGGATGGTTTGCAAATATTTTCTCTCATCCTGTGGGTTGCCTTTTTATATTGTTCATGGTTTCTTTTCCTGTGCAGAAGCTTTCTAGTTTGATGCTTTCCCACTTGTAAATTTGTGTTTTTTTGTTTGTGTCATTTTGTCTATATCCAAAAAAATCATTGCCAAGAAAAATGTCAAGAAGCTTTCTCTCTATATTTTCTTATAAGATTTTTAGAGTGTCAGGTCCAGTGTATATGTCTTTAATCCATTCCAAGTTAATTTTTGTGAGTGATGTAAGATAGGGATCCAATTTCTTTTTTCTGCATGTGGTATCCAAGTTTTTCCAACACCATTTATTGAAAAGACTATCTTTTCTCTAATAAGTGTTCTTGGCTCTTGCCCAGTATTAGTTGACTATATATGCTGGGGTTTATTTCTGGACTCTCTATTCTGTTCTACTGTTCTATGTGCCTATTTTAATGGCAGTACCATAATGCTTTAATTACTATAGCTTTCTAGTATCGTTTGGAATCAGAAATTCTGATGTCACCTGTGTTGTTTCTCATGACTACTTTGGATATTCAGGATCTTTTGTAGTTTCCTACAGATTTGGGTATTGTTTTTTTTTTCTATTTCTGTGAAAAAAAAAATCCTATTGGAATCTTGATATGTATTTCACTGAATTTATCAATAGCTTTGAGTAATATGGATATCTTAATAATAATGACCCTTCTGATCTATAATCAGGGGATAGCTTTCCATTTGTTTGTGTCTTCTTCAATTTCTCTCATTAGACTTGTAGTTTTTATTGTATAGATCCTTCACTTATTTGGTTAAATTTATTTCTAAGTACTTCATTGTTTTTGATGCTGTTGTCAATGGGATAATTTCCTTTATTTTTTAGACATTTAACTGTTAGTGTATAGAAATGTTACTGATTTTTGAATATTAATTTTATATTTTGAAACTGTACTGAATTCATTGATTAGTTCCAACAGATTTTTGGTTGAGACTTTAGGATATTTATATATATAATATCATATCATCTGCAAATAATTAAAAATTTACTTTTTCCTTTCCAATTTGGGTAACGTTTATTTCTTTGTCTTGCCTAATTGCTCTAGCTAGGACTTCCAATACTATGTGGTGAGAGTGGGCACACTTGTTTTGTTGCTGATCATAGAGGAAAAACTTTCAGTCTTTCATCATTAAATATGATGTTTGCTGTGGTTTCGCCTCATATGACTTTTATTATGTTAAGGTATTTTCCTCCTATACCCAATTTGTCAAGGGTTTTATCATGAAAAAAAGTGATATTTTGTAAGATGCTTTTTGACATCTATTGTGATGATCTTAAGATTTTAATCTTTCATTCTATGAATGTGGTTATCACTTACTGAATTGTGTATGTTGAACTATCTTTGCATTCCAGGAATAAATCCCACTTGGTGATGGTTATGATCCTTTTAATATGCTGTTGAATTTGATTTGATAGTATGTTGTTGATATTTTTGTATCTATATTCATTATGGATATTGTTCTATAGTTCTTTTTTTCTTGTAGTGACCTTATCTGACTTTGGTATCAGGGTAATGCTGGCTTTGTAAAATGAGTTTGGAAGTGATCTCTCCTCTACAGTTTTTTGGGAGAGCTTGAGAAGGACCAGTACTAATTAGTCTTTAAATATTTGGCAGAATTTGCCAATGAAGCCATCTGGTCCTGGGATTTTATCTGTTGAGGGGTTTTTGATTACTGATTCAATCTCCTTACTAGTGTTTGATCTGTTCAGATTTTCTATTTCTTACTAATTCAGTCTTTGTATGTTGTATGTTCCTAGGAATTTATTTATTTCTTCTGGACTATCTAAATGTTGGCATACAATTGTTCACAGTACTCTTATGATCCTATGTATTTCTGTAGTAACAGTTTTAATGTCTCTTCTTTCGTTTCTGATTTTATTTGAGTCTAGCTAAAGCTTTATCAATTTTGTTTACCTTTTCAAAATGTCAGCTCTTCCTTATGATTTTCATTTTTTCCAAGACATTTTTTGATTTCACTTTTGATTTCTTCTTTGACCCATTGGTTGTTTGAAGTGTGTAGTTTAGTTTCCCTATGCTTGTAAAATTCCCAGCTTATCTCTTGTTGTTAATTTCTAGTTTCATACCACTGTGGTTTGAAAAGATATTTGGTATGATTTCATTTTTCTTAAATTTGTTAAAACTTGTTTTGTTGTCTATCATAAGATCTATCCTGAAGAGTGTTTCATGTGCACTTGAGAGGAATGTCTATCCTGCTGCTACTAAATGGAATGTTCTATAAATGTCACTTAAGTCCATTTGGTCTAAAGTATGGTCCAAGTCCAACATTTTCCTGTTGATTTTCTGTCTGCCTGATCTATCCATTGCAGAGAGTAGGCTATTGAAATTCCTTACTCTTGTTGTGTTGTTTCTATTTATCTCTTTAGATATGCTAATATATGCTTGATAGATTTATGTGCTCCAATGTTGGGTGTATATAAATAATGATTGTTATATATTCTTGATAAATCTATCCCATTATTATCATATTTGTCTTTTGTTACCATTTTTGGCTTAAGTTTATTTTGTCTGATATAAGCATAGCTACCACCTTTTTCTTTTGGTTCCTACTTGCCTAGGATATATTTGTGCATTTCATCACTTTAAGCCTATGTTTGTTCTTAAAATTGAAGGGAATCTCTAATAGGCAGCTATAGTTAGGTCCTTTTCTTTTGTTTTAATCCATCCAGCCACACTGTGCTTTTTGATAGGTGAATTCAATTTATTTACATTTATAGTAATTATTAATATTTAATAACTTACCAGTGCCATTTTATAAATTACTTTCTGCCTCTTTTGTGGTTCCATTGTTCCCTTTTTTCCTATTTCTCTCTACCTTTGAAAATTGTTAATTTTCTATGGTTGTGTACTCTGATTCCACTTTCTTTATCTTTTTTGAATCCTTGTTTGGTTTTTGCTTTGTGGTTACCATGAGGCTGACAAAAATATCTTACAGATAAAGCAGTCCATTTTAAATTGATAACAACTTAACTTCAATTGTATACAAAAACTCCACCTGTTTAACTTCCCTGCTTTTCATATTTTTGAAGTCATGATTGTTTTTATATTGTATATTTATTTCAAATTATATTATCTATAGTTTTTTTTTTTTTTTTGGAGAAAGTATTTCTTTTTTTTTTTACTACCTTTATTGGAGTATAATTGCTTTACAATGGTGTGTTAGTTTCTGCTTTATAACAAAGTGAATCAGTTATACATATACATATGTTCCCATATCTCTTCCTACTTGCATCTCCCTCCCTCCCACCCTCCCTATGCCACCCCTCTAGGTGGTCACAAAGCACCTAGCTGATCTCCCTGTGCTATGCGGCTGCTTCCCACTAGCTATCTATTTTACGTTTCGTAGTGTATATATGTCCATGCCACTCTCTCACTTTGTCACAGCTTACCCTTCCCCCTCCCCATATCCTCAAGTCCATTCTCTAGTAGGTCTGTGTCTTTATTCCTGTCTTGCCACTAGGTTCTTCATGACCTTTTTTTTTTTTTTTTCCTTAGATTCCATATATATGTGACAGCATACGGTATTTGTTTTTCTCTTTCTGACTTACTTCACTCTGTATGACAGACTCTAACTCCATCCATCTCACTACAAATAACTCACTTTCGTTTCTTTTTATGACTGAGTAATATTCCATTGTATATATGTGCAATATCTTCTTTATCCATTCATCTGATGATGGACACTTATGTTGCTTCCATGTCCTGGCCATTGTAAACAGAGCTGCAATGAACATTTTGGTACATGACTCTTTTTGAATTATGGTTTTCTCAGGGTATATGCCCAGTAGTGGGATTGCTGGGTCATATGGTAGTTCTATTTTTAGTTTTCTAAGGAACCTCCAAACTGTTCTCAATAGTGGCTGTATCAATTTACACCCACCAGAGTGCAGGAGGGTTCCCTTTTCTCCACACCCTCTCCAGCATTTATTGTTTGTAGATTATTTGATGATGGCCATTCTGACTGGTGTGAGATGATATCTCATTGCAGTTTTGATTTGCATTTCTCTAATGATTAATGATGTTGAGCATTCTTTCTTGTGTCTGTTGGCAATCTGTATATCTTCTTTGGAGAAATGTCTATTTAGGTCTTCTGCCCATTTTTGGATTGGGTTGTTTGTTTTTTTGTTTGAGCTGCATGAGCTGCTTGTAAGTCTTGGAGATTAATCCTTTGTCAGTTGCTTCATTTGCAAATATTTTCTCCCACTCTGAGGGCTGCCTTTTGGTCTTGTTTATGGTTTCCTTTGATGTGCAAAAGCTTTTAAGTTTCATTAGGTCCCATTTGTTTATTTGTGTTTTTATTTCCATTTCTCTAGGAGCTGGGTCAAAAAGGATCTTGCTGTGATTTATGTCATAGAGTGTTCTGCCTATGTTTTCCTCTAAGAGTTTGACAGTGTCTGGCCTTACATTTAGGTCTTTAATCCATTTTGAGTTTATTTTTGAGTATGGTGTTATGGAGTGTTCTAATTTCATACTTTTACATGTACCTGTCCAATTTTCCCAGCACCACTTATTGAAGAGGCTGTATTTTCTCCACTGTATACATTTGCCTCCTTTATCAAAGATAAGGTGACCATATGTGTGTGGGTTTATCTCTGGGCTTTCTATCCTTTTCCATTGATCTATATTTCTGTTTTTGTGCCAGTGCCATACTGTCTTGATTACTGTAGCTTTGTAATATAGTCTGAAGTCAGGGAGCCTGATTCCTCCAGCTCCATTTTTCGTTCTCAAGATTGCTTTGGCTATTCGGGGTCTTTTGTGTCTCCATACAAATTGTGAAATTTTTTGTTCTAGTTCTGTGAAAAATGCCAGTGGTAGTTTGATAGGGATTGCATTGAATCTGTAGATTGCTTTGGGTAGTAGAGTCATTTTCACAATGTTGATTCTTCCAATCCAAGAACATGGTATATCTCTCCATCTGTTTGTATCATCTTTAATTTCTTTCATCAGCGTACTATAATTTTCTGCATACAGGTATTCTGTCTCCTTAGGTAGGTCTGTTCCTAGATATTTTGTTCTTTTTTTTGCAATGGTAAATGAGAGTGTTTTCTTAATTTCAATTTCAGATTTTTCATCGCTAGTGTATAGGAATGCAAGAGATTTCTGTGCATTAATTTTGTATCCTGCTACTTTACCAAATTCATTGATTAGCTCTAGGAGTTTTCTGGTAGCATCTTTAGGATTCTTTATGTATAGTATCATGTCATCTGCAAACAGTGACAACTTTACTTCTTTTTTTCTGATTTGGATTCCTTTTATTTCTTTTTCTTCTCTGATTGCTGTGGCTAAACCTTCCTAATCTATGTTGAATAATAGTAGTGAGAGTGGGCAACCTTGTCTTCTTCCTGATCTTAGTGGAAATGGTTTCCGTTTTTCACCATTGAGGACAATGTTGGCTGTGGGTTTGTCATATATGGCCTTTATTATGTTGAGGAAAGTTCCCTCTATGCCTACTTTCTGCAGGGTTTTTATCATAAATGGGTGTTGAATTTTGTCAAAAGCTTTCTCTGCATCTATTGAGAGGATCATATGATTTTTCTCCTTCAATTTGTTAAAATGGTGTATCACGTTGATTGATTTGCATATATTGAAGAATCCTTGCATTCCTGGAATAAACTCCACTTGATCATGGTGTATGATCCTTTTAATGTGCTGTTGGATTCTGTTTGCTAGTATTTTGTTGAGGATTTTTGCATCTCTGTTCATCAGTGATATTGGCCTGTAGTTTTCTTTCTTTGTGACATCTTTGTCTGGTTTTGGTATCAGGGTGATGGAGGCCTCATAGAATGAGTTTGGGAGTGTTCCTCCCTCTGCTATATTTCGGAAGAGTTTGAGAAGGATAGGTGTTAGCTCTTCTCTAAATGTTTGATAGAATTCACCTGTGAAGCCATCTGGTTCTGGGCTTTTGTTTGTTGGAAGATATTTAATCACAGTTTCATTTCAGTGCTTGTGATTGGTCTGTTCATATTTTCTATTTCTTCCTGGTTCAGTCCCAGCAGGTTGTGCATTTCTAAGAATTTGTCCATTTCTTCCAGGTTGTCCATTTGATTGGCAAATAGTTGCATGTAGTAATCTCTGATGATCCTTTGTATTTATGCAGTGTCAGTGGTTACTTCTCCCTTTTTTTCCTGATGAGTCTGGCTAATGGTTTATCAATTTTTTTTTTTTTTCTTCTCAGAGAACAAGCTTTTAGTTTTATTGATCTTTGCTATTGTTTCCTTCATTTCTTTTTCATTTATTTCTGATCTGGTCTTTATGATTTCTTTCCTTCTGCTAACTTTGGGGTTTTGTGTTCTTCTTTCTCTAATTGCTTTAGGTGCAAGATTAGGTTGTTTATTTGAGATGTTCCTTGTTTCTTAAGGTAGGATTTTATTGCTATAAACTTCCCTCTTAGAACTGCTTTTGCTGCATCCCATAGGTTTTGGGTCGTCGTGTCTCCATTGTCATTTGTTTTTAGGTATTTTTTGATTTCCCCTTTGATTTCTTCAGTGATCACTTCGTTATTAAGTAGTGTATTGTTTAGCCTCCATGTGTTTGTATTTTTTACAGATTTTTTCCTGTAGTTGATATCTAGTCTCATAACATTGTGGTCAGAAAAGATACTTGATACGAATTTAATTTTCTTAAATTTACCAAGGCTTGATTTGTGACCCATGACATGATCTATCCTGGAGAATGTTCCATGAGCACTTGAGAAAAATGTGTATTTTGTTGTTTTTGGGTGGAATGTCCTATAAATATCAATTAAGTCCATCTTGTTTAATGTATCATTTAAAGCTTGTGTTTCCTTATTTATTTTCATTTTCGATGATCTGTCCATTGGTGAAAGTGGGGTGTTAAAGTCCCCTACTATGATTGCGTTACTGTCGATTTCCCCTTTTATGGCTGTTAGTATTTGCCTTATGTATTAAGGTTTGGTATTATGTGGAGCTGGGAGGTCTCTTGTGTACCAGTGTCCTGAAGTTGGCTCTCCTACCTCAGAGGCACAGCCCTGATGCCTGGCTGGAGCACCAAGAGCCTTTCATCCCCATGGCTCAGAATAAAAGGGGGAAAAAATAGAAAGAAAGAAAGAAAGAGGATAAAATAAAATAAAATATAATAAAGTAAGATAAAATAAAAAATAAAAAATAATTATTAAGAAAAATAAATTTTTTAAAGGAAAAAAAAAATAAGGGCTTCCCTGGTGTCACAGTGGTTGAGTATCTGCCTGCCAATGCAGGGGACATGGGTTCGAGCCCTGGTCTGGGAAGATCCCACATGCCATGGAGCAACTAGGCCCGTGAGCCACAATTACTGAGCCTGTGCATCTGGAGCCTGTGCTCCGCAACAAGAGATGCCGCGATAATGAGAGGTCCGCGCACCACGATGAAGAGTGGCCCCCACTTGCCGCAACTAGAGAAAGCCCTCGCACAGAAACGATGACCGAACATAGCCATAAATAAATAAATTAATTAATTAATTAAATAAAAAATATGAGACTATACGTCTCTTCCTCATTTAAAAAACAAAAACAAAAACAAAACAAAAAATGGACGGACAGAACCCAAGGGCAAATGGTGAAAGCAAAGCTATACAAACAAGATCTCACACAGAAGCATACAAATGCACACTCACAAAAAGAGGAAAAGGGGAAGAAATAATATGTTGCTGGCAAAGTCCACCTACTCAATTTGGGATGATTTGTTGTGTATTCCGGTATTCCACAGATGCAGGGTTCATCAAGTTGATTGTGGAGATTTAATCCGCTGCTTCTGAGGCTGCTGGGAGAAATTTCCCTTTCTCTTCTTTGTTCGCACAGCTCCCGGTGTTCAGCTTTGGATTTGTCCCCGCCTCTCCGTGTAGGTCACCCTAGGGCGTGTGTTCTTCGCTCAGACAGCACGGGGTTAATAGATCAGCTTGTTTGGTGGCTCTGGGTCACTCAGGCCGGGGGGAGGGAGGGGTATGGATGTGGGGAGAGCCTGTGGCGGCAGAGGCCGGCGTGACTTTGCCCCCGCCTGAGGCGCGCCATGCGTTCTCCCGGGGAAGTTGTCCCTGGATCATGGACCTGGCAGTGGCGGGCTGCACGGGCTCTCAGGAGGGGCCATGTGGATAGTGACCTGTGCTCGCACACAGGCTTTTTGGTGGTGGCAGTAGCAGGCTTATCGTCTCATGCCCGTCTCTGGGGTCCACACTGATAGCCGCGGCTCGCGCCCTGCTCTGGAGATCCTTTAAGAAGTGCTCTTAATCCCCTCTCCTAGTGCACCAGGAAACAAAGAGGGAAGAAAAAGTCTCTTGTCTCTTCGGCAGCTCCACACCTTTTCCCGGACTCCCTCCCAGCTAGCTGTGGTGCACTAGCCCCTTCAGGCTGTGTTCACGCAGCCAACCCCAGTCCTCTCCCTGCGATCCAACCGAAGCCCGAGCCTCAGATCCCAGACCCCGACTGCCCCGGCAGGGGAGCAGATAAGCCTCTTGGGCTGGTGAGTGCTGGTCGGCACCCATCCTCTGTGCGGGAATCTCTCTGCTTTGCCATCCACACCCCTGTTGCTGCACTCTCCTCCATGGCTCCAAAGCTTCCCCCCTCTGCCGCCCACAGTCTCCGCCCGTGAAGGGGCTTCCTAGTGTGTGGAAACCTTTCCTCCTTCACAGCTCCCTCCCACTGGTGCAGGTCCCATCCCTATTCTTTTGTCTCTGTTTTTTTCTTTTTTCTTTTGCCCTACCCAGGTACGTGGGGAGTTTCTTGCTTTTTGAGAGGTCTGAGGTCTTCTGCCAGCGTTCAGTAGGTGTTCTGTAGGAGTTGTTCCACATGTAGATGTATTTCTGATGTATCTGTGGGGAGGAAGGTGATCTCCACGTCTTACTCTTCTGCCATCTTCTCCTCTCTATATAGTTATTTTTAATATTCTTTTCCTTTAACTTTTATACTATAATTTAGTGGTTAACCACTGTCTTATTATAGAATTAAAGTTTTCTAAATTTGACTGTATATTTACCTTTACCAGTAAATTTTATAGGTATATATAAACGTCCTAGGTAAATATTAAAGTTGTATTATTGTATTTTTGGCTTATAACTCTTCTTTTGTTTCCCATATGATTCAGAATATAATGCATAAGTCAATAATTATGTATACATCTGATTAAGAGACACACAATAAATAAAGATATAATTTGTAGCAATTACACAGTGGAGGTGAAGGGATGGAGCTGGATTTAGGAGCAGATTTAAGGTGTGCTATTGAAGTTAAATTGGTATCAATTCTAACCAGATTGTTATAAATTTAGGATGCCTTTAAGATCTATGGTAACTAAGAAAATGACTAAAACATATACAGAAAAGAAACAAAGAAAGAATCAAATGGTACACTAGAAAAAGTCAATCAAACACAAAAGAAGGCAGTATTAGAGAAACTGAGGAGTCAAAAAGTTACCAGACATACAAAAAATAAATAGCAAACTGGAAGAAATAATTCTTTCATTATCAGTAATTACATTACTGTAAATTTATTAAACTCATGAATTAAAAGATTGGCAGAAGTATAATGAGAAAAACTCCATCAACTCATTTTAGATCCTAAGATAAAAACAGATTGGAAGTAAAAGGATGAGAAAGATATTCCATGCAATTAATAACCAAAATAGAGCCATGGTGGCCAAAATGACATCATACAAAATCGATTTTAAGTAAAAAATTATTACAAGAGTCAAAGAAAGGCATTATATATTGATAAAATGTTAAATCTATCAACAAGATACAACAATAGTAAATACATATGCAGAGCCCCAGAAAAAAACAATGATAGAGTTGAATGAGAAATAGATAGCTCTATAATAGTAGTTGGAGACTTAAATACATCACTTTGAGCAATGAATAGAACATATAGACAGAAGATCAAAAAAAAAAAAAAAAATAGAGATCTTGAAGAACACTATAAATCAATTAGACCTAGCAGGCGTATATAGAACTTTCTATCCAACAATAGCGGAATATGATTTTTTCTCAAGTAAGCAGGTACAGTTCTCCAGGATAGACTATATGTTAAGCACAAAATAAATTCTCAACAAATTTTAAAATGATCAAAATCATACAAAGTGTCTTCTCCAACTACAATGGAATTAACTAGAAATCTATAATAGAAGGAAAACTGAAAGATTTAAACATCAGACTAAAATGATCATGCGTACATTTAAAAATCTGTGTTTTGCTATGAAGCATGTGGAAAGAATTAGAAAATATTTGAAGTAGACATTTTAAAGAGAAGATGGAAAAAGAAGATGGCTTGGGGAGAAATTTATGTGGTTAAACAACTCTATTCTCAATCAGTTGTGGACAGCAAAAGAGTGGGATGATTAAAGATTAAATTTCTCACTTCAGAAACTAAGTAGATGGTGTCAACAATTGCTGGAGTTAATATGGAAAGAAGGATTTAATGAAAAATTTGAAAATTATTTTTCTAAATGTTGCATTTTAGGTATTTTTAGAGCATATATGAAAATATCTACAATTAATATATTTGAGCTAAAGTATGGCCAAGGCTGGATGGCTGCATCACTGACTGGCGGGAGAGGAAACAAAAATTACAGCACCTTTCTTTATCAATGTTATCAATGCCTTACTTTCCACTGCTAGATCTAACACCTTTCATCCTAGTGTTAATGAATATCAAGTCAAAATATCACCTTATATTTACAGAAAAGTTGATGTCCTTGAAGATTACTACTTCATAATCTCTTCTAGGTAAATTTCTGGATTGATTCATCCTAGCTATGGAGGATTTGGAGGATTAAAAAAGTGGAAAAAGGTAAAAGTCTAGGCAACACAGACATTAAAGAAGCAATCCAAGAAAGCAAATTTGGTGATGGAAATTTCAAAATGATTGTCTGGGAAATAAGAAAAAACACAGAAGAGTGATTCATGTGTGGCAAAATAGTGAGAGATGGTTACAACAATGACAGTACTCAAAATGTATCAGTTGCAGCAACTGGCACAAGTAAATTAAGGTCTGGAACATGTCCTTTGGGTTGATAACTATGAGATCATTGTTCATGAGAGTTAATGGGGCTAAATAGGTAGAAAAACCCAGCAGGAGCACAGGTTTGATTGCAGAGGTTTGACAGGTTAAGGTGAACAGCTTCCCAGACTATATTTGATGTAGAATTTCTTTTTGTCCACTCATTTGCCCATAGATTAGAGCTACTTAGAGTTGTCCTGCTACATCTTGAGGCTCCTGAATCTGGCAACACCTACAAAATCAGCAAAGTTAAAGAATGTTGGTGGATATCTTGTTTCCTCTCTTCTTACTCAATCTCACAGCATCTAGCTTGTATTGCCAAAAAGGATATAAGAAATGATGGATAAGCATAGTTTGGAGACATTTTAAGTCTTAGATCTTACTTCATCACTAACTAGTTTTAGGTTAAAGCCCTTTATCATTAGAGAAAGTTTAGGAGTCCTGGTTAGGTTTTCAAAATTCCAACTCAATACAGCACTTCAGGAAATAAGCTTGGATTTGGGGCAAGATAACAGGCCTTCAACTAGTCTGGTGTGTTAAACAGCTAAATCTAATCTCATAAACTGGAATGATAATAGTTGTGGAAGAAAGAGGATAGGTAATGATGCAATATGGAATTTGCAATCACTTGGATACCAGGTTTACTCTTTTATGTAGTGACACCTCCAACATTTTTATATGAATTAATTATTTTATGTGTTCTGATTGTCAGTTGAGTAATGTCTAGAATTTTATAGTATATCCAGTGTTTTCACAAAGAATAAACAATTTTCTTCTTGAAAAGATGCTAATAGAAATAATATACATAAGCAATCAAATACACTTAAAATTATACCTAGGTTATCTTATTTATTCTTATTCTGTTCTTTAGAACGTAAAATCTGAAAAGATTTCTCAAACCTGGACTTGTGACAAATTAGGATGCAATTTATTTTTTGTTAAATTCTGAATGCCAAGAGGAAAATATTGGCAAAATCTGATGATGATTCGGAAAAAAAAAGTTGATAAAATTTATTGTGGAATAAAACTTGTAGGGAAAATTAAAAAGTGTGAAATTATTTAACCTGAAGAATTAATATATGTATATGTAAAGGGTTCTTATTAGAAATAATTCACCAGCTCATGTAATAAGTGAGTGTAGACTACAGATTAAACTGCAAGGGAAGTTGGAAACCCTACTACTCTAGTACCTTAAAAATCAAAAACTCCAAATATCCATATTTTGTTGTTAAATGTGGTCTTGCCTGAGTGACATATCAGGTAGATAGGTTATCAGTTTCACTTAGAACTCTTAGGGTACAGTTGACAGGCCACACAGTATTACAGAAATTTGAAGGAGATAAAGACTGCTAACTGAGAGATGGATATATGTGCCTTTATGAATGAGGTTTTAGAAAAGAAAGTGGTTCTTAAATGTTGCAAAACCACTAAAATAAATTTTACAACCTCAGTGCCATTAAACTTGTCTAACTTATGTAAATATGGGCCAACAGCAGGGTTCAGAACATGTTATAAAGAAAATAAAGGAAGAAACAGTTTAATAAGCAAACTGATTGTTTTTTATTATTAAACCAAATAGGAGTTCATTAAAATTAAAAAGAAAGGAAGAGAGAAAAAATGAAAACACAGTTTGGGAAACTTTGCCTACCCATGGTTATCTTTTTAAATAGATACAATTAACTGGAATTAATTAAAACTCTCTTCTTATTTCTTAATAATATAATATGAAGCATATTCCAAGTTTCCTGTGGGGAGCTGATTAAGATCCTTCCATGTATGTTAATATACAGAGTAAATGCTCAGACAAATTTTAGACTTTATTCATACTGAGAGAGGAAGAAAAATTGAAGGGGTTAAAGAAAATGGAAGGTGGGAGTGGAAAAGTAATTTCATATATGTAAAAGTTTAATATAGATTATTAAAGAAAAAAGTTATGTTTCAGTAGTAACTTATAGTAAAAGAAAATTCTGTCACTAGTCTGGTTTTCTGTCTTTGGAAAATTGAAACTTGAGAAGAGAGTCACATGAAAGAGAAAAATAGAGAAATTTTTGATGTTTTCTTTATAAAAAGATATTTCTGCATTTAAAAATATTTAACTCTTTTTACCTAGCAAATCTTCTAAATTATGGTAAAAGTTTGGATCATTAGTTCAAGCTGGAAGGAAGGAAAGTAACAACCCAGCTAAGTCTACAGACCGTGATTTTAAAGTGATACCAATTTGCTTAAGTGTGTTGTTTTCTGTATGAAGAAACAGAGAAGGCAAATTATAGTGGTCCTGCAGGAATGTGAGGCTATTGCTTGTATGTTGCAAAAGCATAGTGTATTGGAAATGCTTCGGAAAGTTTGGTAGAGACAATTCATTTTGGGTTGAGCCAAAGTAGAGAAAAATAAATGGAGACAATAAGAGGGGATAGAGTACGAAAAAGGAGAAAAAACAAAGGACTGGGTATCTCAGTTATGTTTATCCACCCCTGGGAGTTTGGTATTTTCGTTTAAAACTGGGTGGGGTCAATTATTCCAAACGATGACAAGATCCAGCATATTTTCATGGAAATAAATGCCTAATGAGTTGTAAAGACATATAATCAAAGTGAAGATGTATATATAACTATAATGATATGGTGTTGGGTAGATTACCCAAATAGATGTCTGAAATCACTCAGAATGGTGGCAGAACTCTAGTCTGCGACAACAACAATAAGAAGCCAACATCTTTTCAGAGTGTGGAGATGAAAAAATGGCAGTCAGAAGCTTACTTGCTTGAGCATCACTGAATCTGAAAAGAATTTTTTTTTTCCCCGTATTTAAGGTGGAAGCATAATATTCTAGAATAGGCAACAGAAACTGAGGAGAATGCTGACCAACTCTCAGTCAAAAGATGCATGTGAAATGGAAAAATAGACAGTCTTAACTGACTTCAGAATGTGTAGTTCTAGAGAGGAGAGACATAAGTCACATTTAATTAATCCTAGGGAAGTACACAGAAAATTAATAAATTAAGAGAGGAGGTGGAGAGGTTGTGGTTAACATATACCTTAAAAAAGTGTTTCCAGAGAATGACGAACAAATCTGGTAAGATGTCAGTAGCAGTCGGGTGGGCAGGAAAGATGACTTGACTCTACAAATAGAAGTTCTGCTTGGAAAAGTCAGTTTTTCACTTTTAAAAACATCTTCCCCCCAAAAAGGAATAGCAATAAGACAATTTTAGAACTTCAAAAACTGACTCATGTATATAAATAATTTAGAAGTTGGAAAGAAAATCCCTACAAGGGTAGTTAGTTAGACTAACCTGGAGCCTTGTCCTTTGAGTGATGCAGGCTTTGCTTGTATGGTCCAGAACTGAAGGAGAAAGTTAAATCACAGATTATATTTGTCTAAGATTCCATTTGGATGCATGCCTATGAAATAATGTCATTCTAAGATGCTATGTTTCAACTACTTGAATTAATATCCCAATGGACTGACTGGATGGAGTCATTTTCAGTGTGAGGATAAGAATATGATGAGAAGATGTGCCACATCTTCAAAATTATGCTAATTTGCTTATCTAAAATTTAAATTAAAATGACCCCAAATAACAATTATCTAAAGAAATACTATTGCTGTAGACAACAAAAATGAGCTATGTCCTAGTTTTCATATACAGCTCGAGAAAATTCTCAAGGGTCAAATTTAAGCACTTTAATAAAAAAGTGTAGTCTTCAGAAACTATATTCTAATAGACATCTTTATTTTAGAATTAGAAAGCAGTTACTAGAAATATCCAGTATTAACCTTGAATGAGATTTATTCAATAAAAGATCTTTCCATTTTCCACAATGTATTCAATATTTTTTGTAGACAAATCGGTATGGATAAAACTGAAAGGTTTAATTCTTTATCACACAAAAAAGCAGCTGGATTAAAAAGAGAATAGCAATCTAAACAAGTCACTGTACAGCGTAAATACAAGGAAAGCTTATGTTCTGACATTCATCTTTGGAATCTGAAACTGCATAGACATTGCATTTAATTGAATCAAATGAAAAAGCATATTCCTCAGGTTCAGATGGTAAGATAGAATGGTGCAATTTGATGTAACTTGCTCTTTTCTCCACCCAAAAGAGTAAAACTTTTTTCAAAATGTGTATTTCTTTAAAAGAAAGAGAGAATATTATTTTTATGATTAAATAGAAAAACATTCAGAACTTGCTAGGGACATGCAACTGAAAAGAAAAAACACTAAAGAAACCTACCAACTTTCATATTTCATAATTGCAGAGGCAAACAATAAGCAATGAATCTGACTAAATTCCAGCACTCCATTTAGATATACATCATTGCTGACAGTTTAAGAAAATTGATTTAAGCTTCTCACGGACTATATGCCAGATATGTGAATTCCTTGAATAATTTCATTCATTTACCATACCGTTTTTAGGCTCCCAATTATTAACATTCCACAGATAAGAGGAAAAGAGAAATAACAAGACACCACACCAGCTGTGCTGAGCTATTTAGTCTTACACTGCTTGAATATTAAATTATCCAGAAGGTGAAACTGTGCAATAAACATGAATAGTATGTTCTCTCAGAGATCCAAACCGTTCTTGGAACAAATAATGATATTTCTGCACATCTCTGTGGTTAATGGACAAATCATTTCCTAGTGTAAACAACACATAGGGAGATCCATCTTTCATTGAACATGTAGCACAAAAATACTAGCTGAAGAACCAGATCCTCGCAGAGCTTTAACTAGACACTGCTGTAAATTAAGAAGCTTTTGGAAGTTGTTTTTGAATCATAATGATCATCAGGGTATCAGCTTATTTAATATAAGGAAGTAACAAATTGTATTATGCTCTGATTAAAGAATTGTTTTTGAAGATAGTGTGATGACCACCAGTGTGCTAAATAGGAATCTGGAGAATAGAACGAGTGAAAACATCTTCCAAAAATTTCTAATTTACAGCAAGGGAGTAGTTTAGGCACAGGAAGGATAACTGCAATTATAAAAAGGCAGTAGTGAAATTTCATTATGCAACTCCTTAATAGAGTGGCAGGGGTAGAATAAATAGCTCAATTAAGAACAAAATCTTTTTATAACCATGTTTGCCCACTTTAGGATGAGTCTTATTTTACATGTCACTTTACCCTTCTATTCATATTTGTGTTCTTGTAGTCTGTAGTGCTTTGTATTCATCCTCATACTCAGCGAGAGGAAAGACTGAGGCTGGTTTAGTAGGAGACCAGTGGAGGTCAAAATGCTTCTCTCTAATCCAATTGAAGGTGCTGACAAAAATAACAATCAGTGAAATTCTGGGTTTTCCTCAGGTGGGTCCTAAGAACAAAGAACATTAAGAAACAGAAGAATGAAGAAAAAAGTAGGAGGCTGGGGAGAAGAAAGAGAAGATGAGGAAGAATCTGAATAGAACAGGGAAGGACACAAAGAGAAGGTGAGAAAGACAAGGAAGACAAATTCAGAAAGAAGAGGAGGGAAGAGATGAAGGTTGCTAGGTAGCCTGAGTTACTTTTAGATCCAGAAACAGAAAACTTCAATGAAATGGAAAGGGGCAGTAAGTAGAATGTTCATAAGTGTGTCATGTCCTTACTTTGGACAGTCCTCCCACTGAGGTCCCTGGATCACAACTATTTCACCCTTTTACCTTGGTTAACTCTTGCATACTAGGTAAATATCAGCACATAAGTTTCTTCCTCTGGAAATATTTCCTCACCCTTCAAAGATAGGATAGATGATCTTATATTCTTATTTTTTGTGCCCCAACTAGATTTTATTTCCCTAAGGAAAGGGATTATGTGATTTTTAATGTTACATCCCCAGAAATTGTATACATTTCCTGGATCATACTATTTATTCATAAATGCCATTGGAATAAATGATTAAATAGAGTCTCAGAAAATCCAAGTATTCTTGTAGGTCATTTGTTTTCCTGTGGATTTTGTAGAACAATAGTCTTCTCTAGATTTTTTTTTTTTTCATTTGAAATTGCTTAACAAACTTTAAATTTTAGAATTGTTTTAGATGTACAGAAAAGTTGGTAAGATATTATGGAAAAATCCCTTATACTTCCATCTTAATTGTGCCAAATATTAGAATCTTACATTTGTATGGTACATTTGTCACAAATATTGAACCAATATTGATACATTATTAACTAAACTACATACTTTATTCAGATTCCCTTAGATTTTATGTTGTCATTTATCTATTTCAATATTTCGTTCAAGATACCACATTACAGTCATCATGTCTTCTTAGGCTCCTATAGAATGTGACAATTTCTGAGACTTTTCTTGTTTCTGATGACTTTGACAGTTTTAAAGAGAATTGGTCAGGTGCTTTCTACAATATAATGCCCATGGTTTGTGGTTTGACTGATGTTTTTCTCTGATTAAACTAAGGTTATATGTTTAGGGGAGGAAGATCATAGAGATAAAATGTCATTTTCCTCATATATTATTAAAGGTGCATGCTATCAATATGACTTATCACTCTTGATGTTGACCTTGAGCTCTTGGCTAAGGTAGAGTTTGTCATGTTTCTCCACTCTAAAGTTACCCCTCCCATTTCGATACTGTACTATTTGGAAGGAATTCACTATGTACAGCCCACACTTAAGGAGGTTCTTTTTGTTTTAGATTTTCAGGGTATTTCAGTATAGTTAGTACTGTGATAATGAATAAAGCCAATTTTATTTCTTTAATTTCCAATTTGTATAACTTTTATGTATTTTCCTTGTCTTTTTGCGCTAGCTAGGATTTCCAGTGTGATGTTGAATAGGAGCGATGAGAGAGGACATAATTGCATTGTTCCTGATGTTGCAGAAAACGAATTCAATCTCTCACCAGTAAGTACAATGTTAGGCACAGGTTTTCGGAAGCTCACTTTAGTAGATTAAGGGAATTCTCTTCTAATTCTAAATCTGCAAGGCTTTATCATGCAGGGGTATTGAGTTTTGTCAACTGCTTTTCTGCAGCTATTGATATGATCATATTTTTCCGTATATATTCTCCTGAAATGATGAATTACATTAATTGTTGTTGAGCCAACATTATTTCATTTTTTTTTATTTTTATTTTTTAACATTTTTATTGGAGTATAACTGCTTTACAATGGTGTGTTAGTTTCTGCTTTATAACAAAGTGAATCAGTTATATATATACATATGTCCCCATATCCCTTCCCTCTTGCATCTCCCTCCCTCCCACCCTCCCTATCCCACCTCTCTAGGTGGTCACAAAGCACCGAGCTGATCTCCCTATGCTATGCGGCTGCTTTCCACTAGCTATCAATTTTACGTTTGGTAGAGTATATATGTCCATGGCACTCTCACACATTGTTCCAGGTTACCCTTCCCCCTCTGCATATCCTCAAGTCGATTCTCTAGTAGGTCTGCATTTTATTCCCATCTTGCCCCTGGTTCTTCAGACCATTTTCTTTTCTTTTTTTCTTTTTTTCTTTTTTTTTTAGATTCTATATATATGTGTTAGCATATGGTATTTGTCTTTCTCTTTCTGAACTTTCTTCACTCTGTATGACAGTCTCCAGGTCCATCCACCTCACTACAAATAACTCAGTTTCGTTCCTTTTTATGGCTGAGTAATATTCCATTGTATATATGTGCCACATCTTCTTTATCCATTCATCTGTTGATGGACACTTAGGTTGCTTCCATGTCCTGGCTATTGTAAATAGAGCTGCAATGAATATTTTGGTACATGACTCTTTTTCAATTATGATTTTCTCAGGGTATATGCCCAGTAGTGGGATTGCTGGGTCGTATGGGAGTTCTATTTTTAGTTTTCTAAGGAACCTCCAAACTGTTCTCAATAGTGGCTGTATCAATTTACACCCACCAGAGTGCAGGAGGGTTCCCTTTTCTCCACACCCTCTCCAGCATTTATTGTTTGTAGATTATTTGATGATGGCCATTCTGACTGGTGTGAGATGATATCTCATTGCAGTTTTGATTTGCATTTCTCTAATGATTAATGATGTTGAGCATTCTTTCATGTGTCTGTTGGCAATCTGTATATCTTCTTTGGAGAAATGTCTATTTAGGTCTTCATCCGATTTTTGGATTGGGTTGTTTGTTTTTTTGCTGCATGAGTTGCTTGCATGTTTTGGAGATTAACATTTTGTCAGTTTCTTCTTTGGAAATATTTTTTCCCATTCTGAGGGTTGTCTTTTTGTCTTGTTTATGGTTTCCTTTGCTGTGTAAAAGCTTTTAAGTTTCATTAGGTCCCATTTGTTTATTTTTGTTTTTATTTCCATTTCTCTAGGACGAGGGTCAAAAAGGATCTTGCTGTGATTTATGTCATAGAGTGTTCTGCCTATGTTTTCCTCTAAGAGTTTGATGATCTCTGGCCTTACATTTAGGTCTTTAACCCATTTTGAGTTTATTTTTGTGTATGGTGTTAGCAAGTGTTCTAATTTCATTCTTTTACAGGTAGCTGTCCAGTTTTCCCAGCAACATTATTGAAGAGGCTGTCTTTTCTCCACTGTATATTCTTGCCTTCTTTATCAAAGATAAGGTGACCATATGTGCGTGGGTTTACCTCTCGGCTTTCTATCCTCTTCCATTGATCTATATTTCTCTTTCTGGGCCAGTACCATACTGTGTATATTACCGTAGCTTTGTAGTATAGTCTGCAGTCAGGGAGTCTGAGTCCTCCAGCTCCGTTTTTCTTTCTAAAGATTGCTTTGGCTATTCAGGGTCTTTTGTGTTTCCATACAAATTGTGAATTTTTTTCTTCTAGTTCTGTGAAAAATGCCATTGGTAGTTTGATAGGGATTGCATTGAATATGTAGATTGCTATGGGTAGTACAGTCATTTTCACAATGTTGATTCTCCAATCCAAGAACATGGTATATCTCTCCATCTCTTTGTATCATTCTGAATTTCCTTCATCAGTTTCTTATAGTTTTCTTCATACAGATCTTTTGTCTCCTTAGGTAGGTTTATTCCTAGATATTTTATTCCTTTTGTTGCAATGGTAAATGGGAGTGTTTTCTTAATTTCACTTTCAGGTTTTTCATCATTAGTGAATAGGAATGCAAGAGATTTCTGTGCATTAATTTTGTATCCTGCTACTTTACCAAATTCATTGATTAGCTCTAGTAATTTTCTGGGAGCATCTTTAGGATTCTCTATGTATAGTATCATCTCATCTGCAAACAGTGACAGCTTTACTTCTTCTTTTCCGATTTGGATTCCTTTTATTTCTTTGTCTTCTCTGATTGCTGTGGCTAACACTTCCAAAACTATGTTGAATAATAGTGGTGAGAGTGGGCAACCTTGTCTTGTTCCTGATCTTAGTGGAAATGGTTTCAGTTTTTCACCATTGAGGACAATGTTGGCTGTGGGTTTGTCATATATGGCCTTTATTATGTTGAGGAAAGTTCCCTCTATGCCCACTTTCTGGAGGGTTTTATCATAAAAGGGTGTTGAATTTTGTCAAAAGCTTTCTCTGCATCTATTGAGATGATCATATGGTTTTTCTCCTTCAATTTGTTAATATGGTGTATCACATTGATTGATTTGCATATATTGAAGAATCCTTGCATTCCTGGGATAAACCCCATTGATCATAGTGTATGATCCTTTTAATGCGCTGTTGGATTCTGTTTGCTAGTATTTTGTTGAGGATTTTTGCATCTATGTTCATCAGCGATATTGGCCTGCAGTTTTCTTTCTTTGTGACATCTTTGTCTGGTTTTGGTATCAGGGTGATGGTGGCCTCGTAGAACAAGTTTGGGAGTGTTTCTTGCTCTGCTATATTGTGGAAGATTTTGAGAAGGATAAGTGTTAGGTCTTCTCTAAATATTTGATATAATTCACCTGTGAAGCCATCTGGTCCTGGGCTTTTGTTTGTTGGAAGATTTTTATTCACAGTCTCAATTTCAGTGCTTGTGATTGGTCTGTTCATATTTTCTATTTCTTCCTGGTTCAGTCTCAGAAGGTTGTGCATTTCTAAGAATTTGCCCATTTCTTCCAGGTTGTCCATTTTATTGGCATATAGTTGCTTGTAGTAATGTCTCATGATCCTTTGTATTTATGCAGTGTCAGTTGTAACTTCTCTTTTTCCATTTCTAATTCTATTGATTTGAGTCCTCTCCCTCTTTTTCTTGGTGAGTCTGGCTAATGGTTGATCAGTTTTGTTTACCTTCTCACAGAAGCAGCTTTTAGTTTTATTGATCTTTGCTACTGTTTTCTTCATTTCTTTTTCATTTATTTCTGATCTGATATTTATGATTTCTTTCCTTCTGCTAACTTTGGGGTTTTTTGTTCTTCTTTCTCTAATTGCTTTAGGTGTAAGGTTAGGTAGTTTATTTGAGATGTTTCTTGTTTCTTGAGGTAGGAATTTATTGCTATAAACTTCCTTCTTAGAATTTCTTTTGCTGGATCCCATAGGTTTTGGGTCATCGTGTTTTCATTGTCATTTGTTTCTAGGTATTTTTTGATTTCCTCTTCGATTTCTTCAGTGATCTCTTGGTTATTAATTAGTGTATTGTTTAGCCCCCATGTGTTTGTATCTTTTACAAATTTTTTCCTGTAATTGATATCTAATGTCATAGCGTTGTGGTCAGAAAAGTTACTTGATATGATTTCAATTTTCTTAAATTTACCAAGGCTTGATATTTGACCCAAGATATGATCTATACTGGAGAATGTTCCATCAGCACTTGAGAAGAATGTGTATTCTTTTGTGTTTTGGATGGAATGTCCTATAAATATCAATTAAGTCCATCTTTTTTAATGTATCATTTAAAGCTTGTGTTTCCTTATTTATTTTCATTTTCGATGATCTGTCCATTGGTGAAAGTGGGGTGTTAAAGTCCCCTACTATGATTGTGTTAGTGTTGATTTCCCCTTTTGTGGCTGTTCGTATTTGTCTTATGTGTTGAGATGCTCTTATGTTGGGTGCATAAATATTTGCAATTGTTATATCTTCTTCTTGGATTGATCCCTTGATCATTATGTAGTGTCCTTCTTTGTCTCTTGTAATAATCTTTGTTTTAAAGTCACTTTGTCTGATATGAGAATTGCTATTCCTGCTTTCTTGTGATTTCCATTTGCATGGCATATCTTGTTCCATCCCCTCACTTTCAGTCTGTATGTGTCCCTAGGTCTGAAGTGGGTGTCTTGTAGACAGCATATATATGGGTCTTGTTTTTGTATCCATTCAGCCACTCTGTGTCTTTTCATTGGAGCATTTAAGCCATTTACATTTAAGGTAACTATCGATACGTATGTTCCTATTACCGTTTTTTTAATTGTTTTTGGTTTGTTTTTGTAGGTTTTTTCCTTCTCTTGTGTTTCCTGCGTAGAGAAGTTCCTTTAGCATTTGTTGTAAAGCTGGATTGGTGGTGCTGAATTCTCGTAGCTTTTGCTTGTCTGTAAAGCTTTTAATTTCTCCGTCAAATCTGAATGAGCTCCGTGCCGGTTAGAGTAATGTTGGTTGTAGGTTTTTCTCCTTCATCACTTTAAATATGTCCTGCCACTCCCTTCTGGCTTGCAGTTTCTGCTGAAAGATCAGCTGTTAACTGTATGGGGAATCCCTTATGTGTTATTTGTTGTTTCTCCCTTGCCTTTTTTAATATTTGTTCTTTGTATTTAATTTTTGATAGTTTGATTAATATGTGACTTGGCATGTTTCTCCTTAGATTTTCCTGTATGGGACTATCTGTGCTTCCTGGATTTGATTAACTATTGCCTTTCCAATATTAGGGAAGCTTTCAACTATAATCTCTTCAAATATTTTCTCAGTCCCTTTCTTTTTCTCTTCTTCTTCTGGGACCCCTATAATTTGAATGTCGTTGGATTTAATGTTGTCCCAGAGGTCTCTGAGACTGTCCTCAATTCTTTTCATTATTTTTTCTTTATTCTGTTCTGCAGCAGTTATTTCCACTATTTTATCTTCCATGTCACTTATCCGTTCTTCTGCCTCAGTTATTCTGCTATTGATCCCTTCTAGGGAATTTTTAAATTCATTTATTCTGTTGTTCATCACTCTTTGTTTGCTTTTTAGTTCTTCGAGGTCCTTTTTAAAGTTTTCTTGTATTTTCTCCACTCTATTTCCAAGATTTTGTATCATCTTTACTATCATTATTCTGAATTGTTTTTCAGGTAGACTGCTTATTTTCTCTTCATTTGTTAGGTCTGGTGGGTTTTTTTCTTGCTCCTTCATCTGCTGTGTGCTCCTCTGTCTTCTCACTTTGCTTTACTTACTGTGTTTGAGGTCTCCTTTTTGCAGGCTGCAGGTTCATAGTTTCCATTGTTTTTGGTGTCTGTCCCCAGTGGCTAAGGCTGGTTCAGTGGGTTGTGTAGGCTTCCTGGTGGAGGGGACTAGTGCCTTTGTTCTGGTGGATGAGCCTGGATCTTGTCTTTCTGGTGGGCAGGTCAACGTATGGTGGTGTGTTTTGGGGTGTCTGTGGCCTTATTATGATTTTAGGTAGTCTCTGTGCTAATAGATGGGGTTGTGTTCCTGTCTTGCTAGTTTTTGGCACAGGGTGTCCTGCACTGTAGCTTGCTGGTCGTTGAGTGGAGATGGGTCTTGGCGTTGAGATGGAGATCTCTGGGAGATTTTCGCCATTTGATATTATGTGGAGCTGGGAGGTCTCTTGTGGACCAGTGTCCTGAACTTGGCTCTCCCACCTCAGTGGCACTGCCCTGATGCCTGGCTAGAGAACCAAGAGCCTCTCCTCCACACGGCTCAGAATAAAAGGGAGAAAAAAAAGAAAGAAAGAAAGAAGAAGAAAAAATAAAATAGAATAAAGTTATTAAAACAACAATTAAGAAAAAAAATTTTAAGTAATAAGAAAAAAAAAAAGAAAGAAAAAAGGATAGAAAGAACCCCAGGACAAATGATAAAAACAAACCTATACAGACAAAATCACACACAGAAACATACACATACAAATTCACAAAAAGAGAAAAAGGGAAAAAATATATATATCATTGCTCCAAAAGTCTACCTCCTCAATTTGGAATGATTCACTGTCTATTCAGGTATTCCACAGATGCAGCGTACATCAAGTCTATTGGGGAGATTTAATCCGCTGCTCCTGAGGCTGCTGGGAGAAATTTCACTTTCTCTTCTTTGTTCGCACAGCTCCCAGGGTTCAGCTTTGGATCTGGCCGGGGGGAGGGAGGGGTATGGATGTGGGGAGAGCCTGTGGCGGCAGAGGCCGGCGTGACTTTGCCCCCGCCTGAGGCGTGCCATGCGTTCTCCCGGGGAAGTTGTCCCTGGATCATGGACCTGGCAGTGGCGGGCTGCACGGGCTCTCAGGAGGGGCCATGTGGATAGTGACCTGTGCTCGCACACAGGCTTTTTGGTGGTGGCAGTAGCAGGCTTATCGTCTCATGCCCGTCTCTGGGGTCCACACTGATAGCCGCGGCTCGCGCCCTGCTCTGGAGATCCTTTAAGAAGTGCTCTTAATCCCCTCTCCTAGTGCACCAGGAAACAAAGAGGGAAGAAAAAGTCTCTTGTCTCTTCGGCAGCTCCACACCTTTTCCCGGACTCCCTCCCAGCTAGCTGTGGTGCACTAGCCCCTTCAGGCTGTGTTCACGCAGCCAACCCCAGTCCTCTCCCTGCGATCCAACCGAAGCCCGAGCCTCAGATCCCAGACCCCGACTGCCCCGGCAGGGGAGCAGATAAGCCTCTTGGGCTGGTGAGTGCTGGTCGGCACCCATCCTCTGTGCGGGAATCTCTCTGCTTTGCCATCCACACCCCTGTTGCTGCACTCTCCTCCATGGCTCCAAAGCTTCCCCCCTCTGCCGCCCACAGTCTCCGCCCGTGAAGGGGCTTCCTAGTGTGTGGAAACCTTTCCTCCTTCACAGCTCCCTCCCACTGGTGCAGGTCCCATCCCTATTCTTTTGTCTCTGTTTTTTTCTTTTTTCTTTTGCCCTACCCAGGTACGTGGGGAGTTTCTTGCCCTTTGGGAGGTCTGAGGTCTTCTGCCAGCATTCACTAGGCGTTCTGTAGTAGTTGTTCCACATGTAGATGTAGTTCTGATGTATTTCTGGGGAGGAAGATGATTTTCACGTCTTAGGCTTCTGCCATCTTGAAGCTCCTCCAACATTGTTTCTTGAAATGAAATCCACTTGGCTGTAACATACTATTCTTTATATATACTGCTGGATTCAATTTGGTATGGATTTTGGTTTCTATATTAATGAAAAATTATGATGTGTAGTTTCCTTTCTTGTGATGTCTTTTTCATCTTTATATTATTTAAGTATTAGAGCAATGCTGTAATCATGCATTTTCACATTACATTGTTAGGTGCATACACATTTAGGATTGTTATGTCTTCTTGAAGAATGATATTACCTGTCCTTATCTCTGATAATCTTTCCTGTTCTGAAGTCTGTTTTTCTGAAATTAAAAATCTGAAACCCCAGCTTTCTTCTGAATAGTGTTAGCAAGGTACATCACTCTCCGTCTGTTTTCTTTTAACCTATTTGAGCCCTTATAAAGTGCTTTTGTTATACACAATGTAAAATTGACTCTTTTCTTTTTATTTTAATCCATTCTGACAGTCTCTGTTGTTATTTGGTATATTTTGACCATTCACATTGAAAATGACTATTGTCATAACTGGATTAATATTTATCTTGTTTGTAACTGTTTTCTATTCATTGCATTTGTTGTTTGTTTCTTTTTCCCACTCTTATTTTTTGGGGGGTGGGGCATCTCTGCTTTTAACTGCACAGTTTATGTTTCCATAAACATGTTTTTTCCCCATCTACAGTGTTGAAAATTAGTGGCTATTTATCCTAATGTTCAAAATATATATGGTAAATTATGTAATTTTACCTTCAAATAATATGACATAGCTTCACATGCAGTATAGGTTCCTTATAGCAAAATATTCCCAATCCTCTTTCTTGTGCCTGTGACATTGCTATCATTTGTTTCACTTATTTTTATAATATCACACTATAAATAGCTATTAATATGAAATTAGACAATTATCTTTCAGATTAAGAATAAGATAAATAAAATATTTTATTTTACTTTAATTTATTCCTTCACTAACATTCTTTCCTTATGTAGTCCCACATTTTTGATCTATTTCATTGTTCTTTTGCCTGAAGAAAAATTTTTAACATCTCTTGATTGTGTATGAGAAACATTTTACTTAGTTTTTGTCTGTGAAAATCTTTTTTACTTCTTAATTTACAAAGGATGATTTTACTGAATTTAGAATTTTATGTTGGTATATTCTTTCTTTTTTTTTTTCCTTTCAGTACTTTAAGGTTTAACTTCACTCTCTTTTTCTTTGTAGAGCTTTTGAAAAGAATAAGTCTACTCTAATTTTTGTTCTTGTTCCTGGATAGGTATGCTTTTCTTTTTCCCTCTAAGGTGACTTTCTTTAAGATTTCATGTTTGTGCATTATTTTCTACAGTTTGAATATGATCTGTCTTGATGTTTTGTTTTCGGGAATTTATGGTGCTTGGTGTTCTCTGGGCTTCTTGAATCTGTGGTTTGATGTCTGTTACTAAATGTGGGTAGTTCTCAGACATTATTATTAACATATTTCTTCCTTGTGGTTTTCTCTTTCTTTTTTATCTGACATTCAAATTAAGTGTTTGCTACACCTTTTGATACTGTCTCACAGTCCTTGCATATTTTTCTCTTAAATTTAAAAATAAAAAACTTTGCATTAAAGTTTGAGTTTCTATTGAACTATTTTTTTATCGAACTATTTTTCATGAGCCTGTTGAAGACATACTTCATTTATGATATTATGGTTTTTATTTCTAGCATTTTCTTTTGACTCTTTCTTAGAGTTTCCATCTCTCAGTTTACTTTACCCATCTGTTATTGCGTACTGTCTAATTTTCCCATTATAGCCTTTAATGTATATCATAGTTCATTTAAAATCCCTGTCTATAATTACAACACTCTGTCAAATCTCAGACTGAATCTGATGATTGTTTTCTCTCTTTGCATGCCTTGTAATTTTTTTTTTTTTTTGAAAGCTTGACATGTTGAATTGAGTAATAGAAACTCAGGTAAATAGGGCTTTAGTGTGGAGATTTATGTTAATCTGGGTAGAAATTGTGCTGTGATTTTGTTGTAGCTACAGGTACCAGAGTCTTTCAGTTCCTCTCTCTCTCCCTTTTTTTTTTTTTTTTTTGGTATCCTTCTAGAATCTGTGCCTTGTAGCCCCTTGAGTTGTAATCCATAGCTGTTATCCTGGATATCTTTTGATGTTATAGTAAGATGTGTGAGAGAGAGAGAGCATTCTCTAATCTTCCAATTAAATCTCCCCATTTTAGTGGTCCAGTCTCAGGGCTGTGACCTTCTCAAATGTTTCCCTTTGGTTATACTTCCTCCTGACCACCACTACTTCCTTACCTGGCTACAGCATCTGCAGTCTTATTTTTGTAGTCCTGATTCCTCTTGACTATGTTTTTTGTTTTGTGTTGTTTTGCTTTTCCCCTTAGGTGTCACAAGAAGACTGGAGGAAACTAGAATGGGAGATATTCCCTTCTTCCAGTTGGGATATGATTTTAGAATTGCACTCTGTCAAAGTCCTTTCCTCTGGATAATAGACCTTTTGGTTTTAAATGCTGAAGGCTCTAGTCTTATTTCACAAAGGTTATATTTCCCCTCTCTTCACCAGAGCAATGCAGGGATCTTTCTCAGATCCTTAAAGGGGGAACCTGCTGGTGCTACTGGAGGAAAAGCCCATGAAAGTGAGAATACCTGCCTAAGACTTTAGTCCTTAGGAGTTATCAATCTCATACTGTTCTATGCTCAGCAGTTACTCCCCCACATATGTAGATCTCTGACATTGTATCTATCTGGATGTGCCTACATCTCCAGAATTCAGGGTGTCATCTGTCCTGTGAATTCAGTCTTTTGATGGGTGCAAGAAATCATTGCTTTTCAGTTTGTCTAGTTTTTTTTGTTGTTGTTGTTGTTGTTTTGTTTGTTTTATTTTAAGGACACCTTCCAAGATTTTTACATTTTGGAGCTGAAACTGGAAATATCCTAGATTTATTTTTAGAAGGAGAAAAACTCCCACTTTTCTTCATGAGTAATACCTCATTCATGTATGTTACTGTGGAGTCAAACACTGTGTTTATGAACAATAACTGATTTTCTACTAATAGACACAGGGCTGCTTACAGGTCATGCCATGCTATCCCCAGATAGAGAGTGGCTGAAGCTGGGGCAAAGATTTAACACCTTTTGTATTTCAAATGAAGCACAGAGCCCATTATAATTTTCTTATGGTATTACTAGTGTTCACAGGGTGAAGACATTTTCCCAGCTCCATCAAAAGCTTCTCATTTGATCTTTCCTTTGATCTCCCCTTTGATGTCAGAATGAACTGCCCTGCTACTCATGAGAGAATTTCATAGGAGGGCTGAGGAATAAGAAATTAACTACTTTTCATGCTTTCCAGAAATTGTTCTTCATTGACAACTAATATAAAAACTATGTTAAAAAAAGTTAGAATTCACCCCCTTCCCACATCCTACCACACTTATTAAATATTGTTTATTTAGTTAAGCTCAATTCAGATATGACTGCATTCAAAGACCAGCAATGAATGCATTAATGTGTTTTTAATGGATTGCAGTGACTTTCTCTTACTAATAAAGATATAATAGATAGCAAGTCTGCTAATATTATAAAATGTTGAGTTAAGGGAAATGAGTAAAATTTAACTATATGAGAGGGTAAAGGCTAAAATAATCTGTTTATAAATGAGTCAAAATTTGACAAACATATGTAATATGCTCTCTATATCCTGAAAACTGGTATATTGTTGGTATATTTATTTTAAATGCTAGATTATTATGCTTTAGACCATAACGTTTTAGAATACATAGATTGTCTTACACTGATTGTTATTATTTGTATATACACATACTAAACTAGATTAAATACATACACACCCATTATCAACTGTTGAGCATGTAAAGATATTGATTCTGATCATGTTTTTACACTTTGTCACCAATTACGTCTCCAAATAACAATAATAACAAATATTGCACCTTATAGTATTTTTAGCATGTGCTCTATTAATTTTTTATACATATAGTTTCATTTTCGTCCCATACTAGCCCTGTGAAGGAAGTAATGTGATTTTCACTATTTTACGTATGGGAAAATTGAAACTTGGATTTTGAACATGTGTTAAAGTCTACCAATCTAATAAGTAATAAAGTATAATCAGATTTAATAATAGACGTGACTGAAATCTATATCCTCATTTTCTCAGAACTCAGAAGTAAGGCCAAATGTCAGTCATGTCAGTAAAGTAAATGACTTAAATTCACCTACATAAAGAAAAATAGTGTTCCACATCATATGTTGTCAGGGAAATGCAAATGAAAACAACAATGAGAAACCACTACACAAGAATTAGAATGACCAATATCTGGAATACTGACAACACCAAATGCTGCCACAGATATGGAGAAACAAGTATTCTCATTAATTACCAGTGGAAATACAAAATGGTACAGACACTTTGGAAGTCTGTTTGGCGGTTTCTTAAAAAACTAAATATATTCTTACTATATGATCCAGCAATCACACCTTTTGGTATTTACCCCCCCCCCAAAAAAAATTGAAAACTTATGTTCTCACAAAAACCTGCACAAGAAAATTTATAGCAGCTCTATTCATAATTAGCAAAACTGGAAAGCAACCAAAATGTCCTTCAAAAAGTGAATGGATATCCATCTAGGTCTTCTGCCCACTTTTTTGACTGGGTTGTTTGCTTTTTGATATGGAGCTGTATGAGCTGTTTGTATGCTTTGGAAATTAATCCCTTATTGGTCCCATCATTTGCAAATATTTTCTCCCATTCTGTAGGTTTTCATTTCATTTTGTTTATGGTTTCTTTTGTTGTGCAAAAGCTCTTAAGTTTGATTAGGTCCCATTTGTTAATTTTACTTTTATTTCAATTACTCTAGGAGATGGATCCAAAAAGAAATATTGAGGTGATTTATGTCAGGGCGTTCTGCCTATGTTTTCCTCTAGGAGTTTTATTCTATCTAGTGTTACATTTAGGTCTTTAATTCATTTTGAGTTTTTTCTTTTCTTTTTTTTATATGATGTTAGAGAATGTTCTAATTTCATTTGTTTGCATGTAGCTGTCCAGTTTTCCCTGCACCACTTATTGAAGAGACTGTCTTTTCTTCATTGTATATTCTTGCCTCCTTTGTCATAGATTAATTGACCATAAGTGTGTGCATTTATTTCTGGGCTTTCTATCTTATTCCATCGATCTATGTGTTTGTTTTTGCACCAGTACCATACTGTCTGGATTACTGTAGCTTTGTAGTATAGTCTGAAGTCAGAGAGTGTGTTTCCTCCAGATCTGTTTTTCTTTCTCCAGATTGTTTTGGCTATTTGGGGTCTTTTGTGTTTGCATACAAATTAAAATTTTTTTGTTCTAGTTCTGTTAAAAATGCCATTGGTATTTTGATAGGGGTTTCATTGAATTTGTCACTTACCTTGTGTAGTATGGTAGTTTTAACAATATTGATTATTCCAGCCCAATAAAACATTATATCTTTCCATTTGTTTGTGTCATCTTCAATTTCTTTTGTAAGTGTCTTATAGTTTTCAAAGTACAGGTCTTTTACCTCCTTACGTAGGTTTATTCCTAGGTGTTTTATTCTTTCCAGAGATAAGCATAATGAAACAAATTAGAGTATCAGAAATAGAGCCCAGCATACATGGAAACTTAATGTACCACAAAGGTAGAATTTCAATTTAGTAAAGAAAAGTAATTTATTTACAGAAGTGACACAATAGGCTGGCCATCTGGAAGAAATGCATGTCATATACAAAAATACATTCCAGAAGGATTCCAGATTTAAATGCCACCAAAATAATAAAACTTTTAGAAAAACTTAGGAGAATAATCAACCTTGGGAAGAGAGAGACATTCTTAAATAAGACAGAAAACTCAGACCCAATAAATGTAAAGGCAGACAAATTTGACAATATACAATTTACTATTTTGTATAGCAAAAATAATAAGCATAAATAAAATAAAAAGACAAATTATAGTTAGGGGAAATATTTGCAAGACATTAATTTATTTAACAAATATTTGAACACCTTTTATGCTATAGGTGCTACTGGATGCCATGCTGAATCCATTTAGCAAATGGTACAAGCCAGGGTTTGATTTATTATTTTTTTATTTGTCTGAATGATATTACTGTATTCATGGAGTTTACCTTCCTGTGATAGATGATAGATATGACAAATAACATACAAAGAGTTCTTGTAAGTAAGAGAGAGAGAAAAATAGAAAAAAAAAAAAAGAGAGAAAGAAGAGAGAGAACTCAATGGTAAGAATGGTAAGAAAATATAAAAAGACAATTCAAAGAATACCAAATAACCATAACACATAAAATTATATCTATCACATTTATGTGGTGGAAACCTTACATATTTTTTCCCAACTCTGTGTTCAGTGACCTCATGCTGGTGGTTTGAACTTAGCCATGATGAGAATAGTTACATCATGGAAATCAGCAAGTGCTACAGGTCAGAGTTTGATTTATTATTTTGTTATTTGTCTAAACTTAAGAAAATGATACAGAATATACAAAAAATGCAGGTCAAACTTCTAAGTTTAAAGTTAAACTCAGAAGTGTAATAGCATGCCTGTGGCCATTACATTATGAATAGCACAGAACATTAAGGAAATATTCTTCCAATGCTTGAAAACTATTATCCAATTCAGCACAAAAGTCACTCACCTCATTGAAAGATGAGTGAGGTTTTGACACATGTAGTGTTAAAACTGAAAGAAATTTCAGTTTAATAAATATAGTTTATATGAGGATAAAAAACAGTTTAATAGTAGATCACATTTCAGATTTAATGACAATAAATTTATTGGGGAAAGAGTGAATTTTAATGGAACTCCATTTGTCAAATCATGGTTGAACTGCAATCATAGTTTGCATACAGATATGAGAGTTCAGCAACAATTAACAAAAGTCCCTGTAGTATGCAATTGGTTATAAAGAACTTATGATACAGTACTGAATACTCTATTATTATATATAAATTATGTCTTTAATATCAGTAAAATTAATGATAATCTTATGTGCTTATATGTTAAAAAAAGTGCATGAATAAATAAAATGTACATCCAGACAGTGGAATATTATTTAGTGTTAAAAAGTGATGAGCTCAAGTCATGAAGAGACGTGTGGGAATAGTAAATGCATATTACTTAGTGAAAGAAGCTAATATGAAAAGAATACATACTGTATGATTCCAATTATATGACATTCTGGAAAAGGCAAAGCTATGGGGATAGTAAAAAGATCAGTGGCCAAGGGCTGGGGGTTGGGGGAATAAGAAGACAGAGGACAGAGGAATTTTAGGCCAGGGAAAATATGCTGTATGATATTATAATGAAGGATACATGTAATTATATATTTGTCCAAACCCATAGAACAGTAATGTAAATTATGGACGTTTAGTGGTTATGATGTGTCAAGGTAGGTTTATCAACTTTATTGATATAAAGTATAATATGATAAACATCAATGAGCTCATTAGTCAGTTTAAAATAGAATGCATTATTATTTATGAAAATTCATATCAATTGAAAGCTTTATGCACCCAAAATGTTTAAAATGTACATTAATATTTACAAACCTGTTTGGGAATTTTAACTTTGTTAAAAATAAGTGAAAATAGGTTTTCATTCTCATGACTTGTATAGATCTCTTTATACAAAGGACATATGCTAAATGTCAAATTGACTCTTCTTGTCAATTTAGGAAATGAATATTTGAAAATTTACTATTGACCATCTGTTTCATTGAAAGAACAGCAGGTGTTCCTATTTTGCTTTACCAAATCTTAATAATTTATTGGACAGTTTAATGACATTCATGGAGATATAAAGAATTCTTCTTGTTTTGGTTTGCTAGTTAGAGAACATAGCTGTTTTCACTGGGAAAACCTACCTAATACAATTCTAATATGATTATCTAACTTCAGTCAGCCTGTTCCCATGCAGAAAAATAGATTTAATCATTTTAAATGAATGTCTAATATATTCCGGTTTTTAATTGGATATAAACTGAAAAAAAAAACAGGATTTCTGGATGAATATATCTATAACTTCTCATATCTATATTTACATCTCTCAATATTTCTTAATTTAGTGATTTTCTGAGAATTTTGTCACATATTTTACAATGTTTATAAATGTAGACTGTCATGTATGTAACTCTCTGAAGAATAAGTAGACACATAACAATGAGAATTTCTTTTCAAACAAAGTACATTGAAATTTTACTTAATCACCAATGTTATTTTCAGGCAGTCATTAACATTAAAATTTGCACCATCTTTTTAAAATCCATAATTTAATTGAACCACCTACCTGCTGAAATTGTTATGTATAACAGGATTTTTCAGTCGCATTAATTAGGATTAGAGTAATATTTCCAACAATACAAAGTAATTTAACAATTAATATGCTACAAACATAGTGTCATCATATATATACACTCGGTAGAAATATTACAGATAAACCTCTTTTAAAAAGGTTTCCTTTCTAGATTGGGAAACATACTAGCTCCTTGAGAGAAAATTTTCATGCAGTTCAATTGGTATGTATTTTATTTGACTCGCAATAGCAGCCTTTGTTTAAAAAAAAAAAAAAAATCACCCATGAAGACAGGTTAGATTTTGCCCCCTTTCTGAACCTTTTGAATTGGATGTTACAATGACCATAATGACAACATTAACTACATTACCTAAGAGAGGGAGGATATAAATCATGTACAATATGAATACATTAAAGTTTTATTTCAGGGATTGCTGTAATGTAAAATAAAGCAAAGATTACGTGACTCAAATTCACCTCTATCCATTTTCTCTTCTGTAAGCCTTCTAACAGAAAGAATGCTACAATACTATTACCTATGTATAAACTGACAAGATTGTATGGTAACAAAATACTTTAAGATGAAATAAAACTTTGCCATGACAGCGTCCAGAAAACTGGTCAACACAATATGTTTTGTCTTATCCCTGGAGTAGTTTTTTGTTTGCTTATTTGTTTGTTGTTAACATTCATCAATCTTAAAATACCTCGGGAGTCAGAGGGTGAGTTTTTAATTTACTTAGCATCCTCCACTGCTCTTGGTGCACATTGGTAAACGACACTGGCTGAGAGACTGACAATTACATAAACTTTGATATACATGAATTTACACAAAACTGTAGTTGTCATGTTAGGGAGATTAGAAGCAACATAGCATTGAATGCCCCCATTAGACTTATTAAAATGAATATGTGTTTCATATGTGTGGAAAGAGAATGATTTGAAGAATTTACAATGCAAGGCCCCCATTTCCTGCACATCCTTGTTTCCCAGAGTCCCTGACACCAGTTCAGGCAGCTGGGGTGCTCCAGCCTTATGCCTTCAGAGTTGAAATGTTACTGCAGAGACGCAAAAAGTTACTGCTTAGGGTTCAATGATTTTTTTTCTCTTCATGTTATCGCTATGATCAATTAAATATGGGAGATAAAGAAATGTTTTTCTATATCTTTAATTTTGTATCTATATGAGATGGATGTTCACTAAATTTATTGTGATAATCATTTCATGAAGTATGTGAATCAAATCATTATGCTGTACACCTTAAACTTATACAGTGCTGTATGACAATTATATCTCAATAAAACTGGAGGAAAAAATTAAAAGAAAAACTGTAGTTGCCAAAGCATGAAGAAAGGGTGGTCACCATTTAGAAAGATGATATATGCACATAGTATTTTAAGGAATACGACATTTAAAAATAATATTCTCTATCACAAAAAAATAGATTAATCATCATTTTGTTACACTTGCTTTATTTACCCCATCCCCTCTTATATTTGCTAAAACACTTTAAACCTTCATGTCATCTTAGTCCTAGATACTTAAATATCCATTAATGAAACATATGGGTGTTTTCTTCTTCACTATAGTTATTAATAAATTTAACAGTACATTTTTGAATTATCTAATATCCAATCCATATTCAAAAAAACTACATTGTTGGGAAAATGTCGTCTTACAATTTTTTTTGTAGAAATCAGGTCCAAAACAATGTCAATATTGCATGTCGTTATTATTTTTCAAATCCTTTTTCATCCCCAGCTGCCCTTTTCTCTTTTTTCTCTCACATTATCTCGTTAAAGAGACTGGGCTTATGATAGAAAAGCCTAGCTTCGGGATTAGTCTGCTGGTGTCCTTGAAATGTCATTTCACTTGAATTGTTTCTCTATCTCTGTATTTATAGACAATTTAAAATCACCTCTAAAGACAAGAATAGACTCATGTTCAAGCTTTTTTTTTTTTTTTAAACAGGAATCCTTCAAGCTGGTGCTTCCTATTGCAGCACCTCAAGAGCCTTAAAAGTCTGGTTATCCCACTGTCGGGGCTACTAAGACTGTTCAGTGAGTCAGGGAGTGACTGTCTGATCCCTACTTTGTAAAGCCCCACACTAAAATTTTTTCTAAGGATTTGCCTTAGAAATGATCTTTACCTAAATAAAATATTTCTTTTAAACTGAGATGTTTATTTCTCACAAACCAATACTCCAAACAGCTTGCAAAATCTCTGCATTAGGCACTAGTCAAGATTTCCCCTTTCTCGACTATTTGAGATAACATTCTAATTGTTAACACAGATCCTCACCATGCATTTCTTTCATCAAATAATCAGACATGCATACATCTGATATCTGGCAGGGACAGAGTCATTTCAAATCTTTAAAATATGATAACGTTTATGCCCCTCTCCAAACATAGACTTATGACATTCTTAGATATCCTGCCCAGAATGTCATTTTATTATCTGCAAATTGCAATCTCACAAACTGGACCATAGACAAGACTATACTGGCACTGACTATTTTGACACATTTTTATAACCCTATGGAGAAATCTGTAAGTAATAATAAATATTGATATTTCCTTTGCCTTTGATTCTCTGTATAGCAATAATTTATCAACTAAGCCACCTGATATAAAGAGACACTCACCAGTAAGGGCTTTCAAATATCTTGCAACTCAATACACAGTAAAATTGGGAGTATTGATTAACTCATTCTTTAGTTGATTTAATTAATATCGCTGAAGTATTTAGTGTACCAGGAACTGGAAATACAATGATGAACAAGGCACGGTCATTTTCCTATATTCAATGGAAGTGATTGTTTGGCAAGTAAAAAGGCAATTTAATATAAATGTGATATGCACTATAATAGGGGCAAGAGTCATCTGTATTATAACACCTAAAAGAAACACTTTACCTGACTTTAGGAGATCATGGGTAGTTTGCCTAAAAAGGTATTGTTTAAGCTAACTGTTGGATTAATTAACAAGTTGAAGGTGTTAGGGGTTGTGTTGCAGGAAGAGAGAGTTGCAAATACAAATACATGATAGAAAATAAGGCATTGTGCTTTATGAAACAGAAAACAGTTTGTTTAGTCTTGCTGAACCCTGAATAAAAAAATGGGGCATAATGAGAGATGAGACTGAAGGGGTTGAGTTAGTTATTTTACTTTTGTGTGGCACTGTGACACATTAAAACATCTTAAGCATTAGTCTAATTTTTATTTGAGGAAAAAATACACTATTTAGTATGTGAAGAATTAGTACAATTAAAAGCTAGAACTTATCTTAGTTGACAACTAGGTGTATTAGGTAAGTACTGCCAAAAAGTAGGTCTATAGATTAAATCTTTTCAAACAAAATTAATTTAGCTAATTACTTTTTTTAAAAAAATAATGCTATATAATGAATTGAGACATTCAATCAACTAGACATATACTTGGTGTTGATGTCACTTGGAGAGTATATAAAGTCACTACATAGATCAAAGTGAAAGTGTGTTGCACTATGGTAACTTACTAATAAGAAATAGGATAGATGAAAAACATGTTTGTATATGTCATTATAATGTCCAAATACTCCAAACTGTAGGCTTGTATTAAATAAAAAAAGACTGGAACTACATATCTGAGTTTTCTTATTTTGAAAAGAGAAGAATTAATTTTGCTGAATTTACCTAAAACCTGATGCACTTGGCACTAAGGAATAGGCATTTCCAAGAATAGTTCTAGATGACTCATTGCTATATTTATTGGGAGAAATTTTATGAGGACATTGTTCAGACATTTATGCAATATTTAGCTTCAGTAAAAGCCCAAGGAGAAATGTCTTTCTCATCTTGTTGCCAGGAGTCACTTGGCTTATACTGAGTAATTAAGCTGACTCTAGAAATCCTGTGAATGCTGATAATATCTTCTTTCTTACATTTTTACTGTTATGAATTTTACAGACAATGTGTTTTGTTTCAATCCTAAACATAATAGGAGAGTTTTACAAAATTATTTTTGTCTTTTAACTTCATTCTTGACTTCATTTTCTATTTCTTACTCTTTTTTTTTGTCTTTTTCATGCTTTGCCGTTCCTCATGTTTTCAGTTCTTATTTATTTTCATGTGTGTGTGTGTGTGTGTGTGTGTGTGTATGGCCTTAATTTTTCCTAGAAGAAGGCAGAGTTTTATAAATAAATGCAAAATTAATAAATTTTAAATGCTTAAGAATTGTGATACAGTCATTTTTCATGTAACATGGGTTTTTATAACATATTGAAAAAAATTAAGTTCTTATTATTTTTGAGGTATTTTTCCAGATATTGGGGAACTGACGGTGAACAAGAAAGACACAAAAAATAATAAAAATTGACAGCAATTGGAGTTAATATTAGAAGAAGTAAAATGAACTTTGTAGGAACAACTATATATACGTGTTTTTTTTTTAATTTTTGTAATAATGGATATCAACTTGATAGAAATAGATACATATGTCTCTGTTATGGGACCTAAAGAAACTAAAATGCTGTAAAAGGAAAAGCTGTTACTTTTGAGTAAAAATCCATTATTAACCAACAAAGGTGTGTTGAAAAGTATTTAGTTCTATAAATAAAAATTATGCTCATATTAAAGGAATTACTAAATGTGAAATAACATTATTATGAGTATGAAGGTCCCTAGCTCTTGTTCTTTTCTTGGTTTACTTATTGAAACATTTTAAACACAGTTTTTAATACAGTGCTACTTATTAGGAATGCAACCATCATATCACATGGTGAAAGAAAAATCTATGAAATACAGTGCCAACTTGGGGGAATTGCTACTCAGTATAAAGATACCTATTGAGAAGATAAAAGACTAAAATATTCAACTTGCCTTCAACTGTGCTATGGAGGGTTTAATTGGTAATGTCTATTTTTATATGGGATGACATTCAGTGGACATGGAAGGATTACAAGTAAAATAGTCAAAGTAAGCCCACTGCTTAGTCTTATTTTGTTGTATACAGTTAGCAGTGCATGGTCCTGACCTATAAGAGTGACTTTCTTTGTGATTTGGAATGAAATTCATAATTAAGGAATTTATTCTCTTTTTTTTTTTTAAATATTATTAATATAATTTATTTATTTTTTGCTCCATTGGGTTTTCGTTGCTGTGTGCGGGCTTTCTCTAATTGTGGCGAGTGGAGACTACTCTTGGTTGTGGTGAGCGGAGACTACTCTTGGTTGTGGTGCACGGGCTTCTCATTGCAGTGACTTCTCTTGTTGCGTACCATGGGCTGTAGGCGCGTGGGCTTCAGTAGTTGTGGCATGCAGACTCAGTAGTTCTGGTTCACTGGCTCTAAAGCACATGCTCAGTACTTGTGGCACACAGGTTTGTTGCTCTGCAGCATGCGGGATCTTCCTAAACCAGGGTTGAACCCGTGTTCCCTGCATTGGCAGGCGGATTCTTAACCACTGTGCCACTGGGAAGTTCCAGTTCTCTGTCTCATTGTGTACTAAACTACTTAGTTTAATTTTAGAAAAGTTGATTTCAAACACAACAGAAATGATAGTTTCTAGATTTTTCTAGATTATAGCTCCTTAAATAAATCTAAGTAAAGTTTATGTTAAGTAGGATTATTATTATTTTTTAATTTCAGTTATTTTATGCTTCACCTGCATAAAAACAAGACAAGAAAGAACCTTAAAGCTTAACCCTTATGGAATAGAGAGCCACCTGAAGCCTGATTGGGGTAGTGAGGCCCGAGGCAGCCATCTTGGTGCTCTGGCTGGGTGTCAGGCCTGTGTCTCTAAGGTGGGATAGCCAAGGTCAGGACATTGGTCCAACAGAGACCTCCTTGCTCCATGTAATATCAAACGGTGAAAGCTCTCCCGGAGATTTCCATCTCAATGCAAAGACAAAGCTCCACTCAAGCTAGAGTCCTGGACACCCTATGCCAAACAACTAGCAAGAAAGGAACACAAACCCACCCATTAGCAGAGAGGATGCCTAAAATCATAATAAGGTCACAGACACCCCAAAACACATCACTGGATGTGGTACTGCCCACCAGAAAGACAACGTCCAGCCTCATCCACCAGAACACAGGCACTAGGCCCCTCCACCAGGAAGCCTACACAACCCACTGAACCAACCTTAGCCACTGGGGGCAGACACCAGAAACTACAGGAACTATAAACCTGCAGCCTGTGAAAAGGAGACCCCAAACAGTAAGTTAAGCAAAATGAGAAGACAGAGAAACACACAGCAGAAGAAGGATCAAGGTAAAAACCCACCAGAACAAACAAATGAAGAAGAAATAGGCAGTCTACCTGAAAAAGAATTCAGAGTAATGATAGCAAAGATGATCCAAAATCTTGGAACTAGAATGGAGAACATACAAGAAACATTTAACAAGGACTTAGAAGAACTAAAGAGCAAACAAACAATGATGAGCAACACATAAATTAAATTTAAAATTCTCTAGAAGGAATCAATGGCAGAATAACTGAGGCAGAAGAACGGATAAGTGACCTGGAATATAAAGTAGTGGAAATAACTACCACAGAGCAGAATAAAGAAAAAAGAATGAAAAGAATTGAGGACAGGCTCAGAGACCTCTGGGACAACATTAAACACACCAACATACGAAGTATAGGGGTCCCAGAAGAAGGAGAGAAAAAGAAACTGACCGAGAAAATATTTGAAGAGATTATAGTTGAAAACTTTCCTAATATGGGAAAGGAAATAGTCAATCAAGTCCAGGTAGTGCAGAGAGTACCATACAGGATAAATCCAAAGAGAAACATGCCAAGACACATATTAATCAAACTATCAAAAATTAAATAAAAAGAACAAATATTAAAAGCAGCAATGAAAAAACAACAAATAACATACAAGGGAATCCTCATAAGGTTAGCAGCTGATCTTCAGCAGAAACTCTGCAAGCCAGAAGGGAGTGGCAGGACATATTTAAAGTGATGAAAGGGAAAAACCTAAAAACAAGATTACTCTACTCAGCAAGGATCTCATTCGGCTTTGACAGAGAAATTAAAACCTTTACAGACAAGCAAAAGTTAAGAGAATTCAGCACCACCAAACCAGCTTTAAAACAAATGCTAAAGGAAACTCTCTAGGCAGGAAACACAAGAGAAGGAAAAGACCTACAATAACAAATCCAAAACAATTAAGAAAATGGTAATAGGAACATATATATCAATAATTACCTTAAATGTAAATGGATTAAATGCTCCAACCAAAAGACATAGACTGGCTGAATGTATACAAAAAGAAGACACATATATATGCTATCTACAAGAGACCCACTTTAGACTGGGGACATATACAAACTGAAAGTGAGGGGATGGAAAAAGATATTCCATGCAAATGGAAATCACAAGAAAGCTGGAGTAGCAATTCTCATATTAGACAAAATAGACTTTAAAACAAAGACTATTACAAGAGACAAAGAAGGACACTACATAACGATCAAAGGATCAATCCAAGAAGAAGAAATAGCAATTGTAAACATTTATGCACCCAACATAGGAACACCTCAATACATAAGGCAAATACTAACAGCCACAAAAGGGGAAATTGACAGTAACACAATCATAGTAGGGGACTTTAACACCCCACTTTCACCAATGGACAGATCATCCAAAATGAAAATAAGGAAACACAAGCTTTAAATGATACATTAAACAAGATGGACTTAATTGAAATTTATAGGACATTCTATCCAAAGCTAACAGAATACACTTTCTTCTCAAGTACTCATGGAACATCCTCCAGGATAGATCATATCTTGGGTCACAAATCAAGCTTTGGTAAATTTAAGAAAATTGAAATCGTTATCAAGTATCTTTTCTGACCACAACGTTATGAGACTAGATATCAATTACAGGAAAAAAAAAAAAAAACTGTAAAAAATACAAACACATGGAGGCTACACAATATGTTAGTAAATAACCAAGAGATCACTGAAGAAGTCAAAGATGAAATCAAAAAATACCTAAAATCAGATGACAATGAAAACATGACAACCCCAAACCTATGGGATGCAGCAAATGCAGTTCTAAGAGGGAAGTTTATAGCAATACAATCTTACCTTAAGACACAAGAAAAATCTTAAGTAAACAACCTAATCTTACACCTGAAGCAATTAGAGAAAGAAGAACAAAAAAAAACACAAAGTTAGCAGAAGGAAAGAAATCATAAAGATCAGATCAGAAATAAATGAAAAAGAAATGAAGGAAACAATAGCAAAGATCAATAAAACTAAAAGCTGGTTCTTTGCAAAGATAAGCAAAATTGATAAACTATTAGCCAGACTTATCAAGCAGAAAAGGGAGAAGACTCAAATCCACAGAATTAGAAATGAAAAAGAAGTAACAACTGACACTGATACAAATGAACTTATACACAAAACAGAAATAGACCCACAAACATAGAAGCAGTAAAAACAGAATATGTAAGATAAACTATACCTAACCTGGTATATATTCATTTATTGTTTTTCAAATAATTTAATCTTAAACTCTTATTTTTTCAGACCTAACCGTTATCCTTCCCCTACTTTCCCCTTTGGAAAAGGAGGGGAAGGATAAATTAGGGGTTTGGGACTAACATACACACATTACTATACATAAAATAGATAATCAACAGGACCTATTTTATAGCTATAAGGGAAAATAGTCTGAAAAAGAATATATATATATATATATATATATATATATATATATATATATATCTGATTTAGTTTGCTGTACACCTGAAACTAACACAACATTGTAAATCAATTATATGTCAACAAGAAAATTAAATTATAAAAAGAATGGTTGGATACATGAAATATTGTATAACCATCCCTAGGTGTTAAAAATTATTGAGGTAGTGATGTTTGAACCCTGAACTGGATATTGAATTACATTAAAAACTTAAAGTTATGTTTAAAGCAAAGCAAAAAAAAACCCTCGCTCTCTTGGTTTTTGTCAGAATGGGTCAATGGGTTGCACAGCACGAGATCAGAAAAAGAAGAGATCATTCATTTATTCCCATGTCTCATTCATGGCCAGCAACAAGTTGTGCAGTGTCTGCTTGCCTCTATGAATTAGATCTTGTTCCAGTAACTGCTCACTCACCTTGTCTCCTAAGATGTAGAGTGGTAGCAGTTAGATGTTACTACTTACCAATGGGCTGCTTCACCATACCTTACTGCTTTCCCTTAACCCTGCCAACACCTATGAAAATGATCCTTTCCTTAAACCCTTTTCAGTCTCCTCTTCTTGCTTTTTGAACCTTGACCAATATATTCATTGATATCATCAGTGGCCCAGGAAGCAGACCTTGACAATAGAATTTTGAGATTGAAATTTTACATATATGAAGAGTCACATGGATTATTTTTAGTTGGGGAAAATGGAGAACTATAAACCATTCACATCATGGAATGAGATGAAGTGCAGGTGGAGGACAAAGTGATGGGAGACCAAGTAGCTGAGGAAATTAGATGCTATAGCAACACAGTGTTTTCAACGACTGTGGTGAGTCAGTGCAACATATGTTGGCCCTAAAGAGTATGTAAAGGCAAGTGAAAGTCATGATGATTTCATGGCTGCTTAGATAGTCTGTGGCTATCTCTTGTAGCTGTGGGATGGGTATGGCTGAGGATTATGAGTCTTATAAGTTTTGAACTATAGCCTGAACTCAACAGGGGCCTAAAGTCAAAGAGGATAAAACATCAGATACTCCCCAATGTAAGTATGTTAATGTTTCTATGAAGTATCCATCACTAGTCTTGATCCCGAGATTCTTCATTTCTAGCAAGATCCTGGGGGTTATCAATGTTGCTGATCTACAAAACACAAAGCTGTAGAGGAAATAGTCTAAAAGTTCAAAAAGTGGAAATGTTAAATTGGAACTTTCACATGCAATCTGCTCAGTTTCTCCTTCCCAGGGGCTCTCAGGAGACATATCTTTTACCACAGCATTACAAAAATAAAAAGCTTGAATGAAACAACAGCATCCTTGGAAAGCTCTTGGATGGTGGCCTCTGTAGGCTGGATATAAGATTGAAGATGCTGCAGTGAAATTAGACTCCCGGATGTCTATGGAGACACAGAGATGTAGAGACCAGTTGGCTGCACTTGACCATTAGAAACAAGTCATAGGGACAGAATCATTTTACTTAATGGGGATACATGATAAAGGCTATTTGATTATAGGGCCTTTAGAAATGAACCAGACAGGCAGCCTAGAAAGGCACTGCTGACATATATTAGTAGGAAACTAGATCTGGGAGCAGACATCTACCTAGAATCAGGCTTTTAACTCAGTTTCCAGAAATAAGTGTGACCTGAAACCCCTTAGTTGACTAGACGGTCATGTCCCTATGATGATAATCCTGAAACTCTGCTAGGTGTATATTATGTGACTCTTTTGCTTAACTGTCCTCAGAAGGATCTGCTAGAGGGACTTTGTACTAGAACTGGGGAAATACTCAGACTGTCTAAGAGATCATAGATAATGGTCTTGTGCTATGGCTAACTCCTGGAGATCTGTGTTAGATTTTAGGTTATAGATAGAATATTAGCCAGTATGTATCTCAGTCTGTATTTTGCCAGTTCCAGAAATTATATATATATACATATATATAACATAAATTACATACTATATATTATGTAATATATCCTGAATATATTATCTGGAATGATTCCCTCATTGACAACAACCCATGGAGAGAGAGACAACCACCATGGTAGGAGAGGACAATGAAAACCCCTGAGAGAATTGTAAACTTACCCACCAACAAGATGTACATTCTCATTTAATTTGATTATTTGTAGGTTCAAACACGAGATGAGACTTTGGAATGGCTATAAATTGTCGTATACCTTAGTCCAGAAATGCTCATTTCCACTGCCATCCCATATTTTATTTCTTTACTGGAGCAAATCAAAGAACCCATTTTATGCTACTATTGCCCTATAAAATGCATTGTTTTCAATTCCAATCAGCAAAGATAATCAGAAACACTTTGCTTTCCTGTCTTAGGGACTGCAGTGCATCTTTACTATTATACCCAACATTTTGGTTAAGTTTCTTTTCTTTTATATAAAAAGTCAGGAAGACCTTCATCATTTTTGATCAAAACAAACCATTCTGATCACAGAAGTGGAGGCAATAGCAATTATGTTTAATGTTAATTCATTGTCTCACTTCCTTTACCTCCAATAATTTATATACAGGCACAGTGTTTTAGGTTTCAGCTGGGAGTATAATTGAATTATTGTCACCACGTGATGATACAAGAGATGATAGGACCTAATGTGCTTCCTGTGTTGGGAATGCACATTTTCACTGGACAAAAACAAGATGAATATTAAAGGACAATGGGTTGGGCCATGCTGAGTAGTCTCCTTTTGCCCATCTAGATCCTCTTTCTGCCCTTCTCTAACTTAATAAATGAAAAATAAACAATGATGGATTCAAAAGTTTATTATATGTGTCTGTCCCACGCAGTTTGTTTTTGCTTCCTCCCAGTGTAGGGTATAGCTTCTGCAGACTTTTTTGTGATTGCCTCATCTTGAAGCTTTCCAAAATGAATCATAGTTTAACTACTTACCTTTTCCTCATCTTGGCAATGTCTCAGATATCTCTACCTCAATGAGTTACTTAAGAAATCATCTTTGCTCATAGCATATTCTAGTATACATAGATACATACAATATATATTTATGTGTGTATATATGTATATATATGTGATTTTTTAGACTAAAGACAGACAGAATGTGGATGAGGAAAGTAGGTAATATCCATGCCATCTAAGATTACATGTTCAAACATGAAGATAATAGCTAAGTAAGGGAATAATATAAGCAGGTTTTCTATATTCTGGAACCAATAAAAACGTGTGTTGAAGCGGGGGTTTCCTTACACCTCCAGCAAGCTATTCTCTGGGCATCAACTGCAGGTCTCACAATTCAGATCTACTCGGAGATAGCATCAGATTCCACAGGTTAGGAGTTGCGTACTGCAAGACTACACTGCCCCCACCCCTTAACCCCCACTACCCCCTGCACTTCAATCAGTCACAAGCCCAGGGTGTTATCTGTACTTCTGGATGCCCAGCTATAAATCAGATGTTCCCAAGACCCCCTTCCTTGGGGTCTATTAATTTTCTAGAGGGACTCACAGAACTTAAAAAACTTATTTAGTCAGTAGATTACTGATTTATTATAAAGGGATACAACTCAGGAATAGCCGATAAGAAGAGGTGCATAGGGTAATGTATGTGGGAAGGGGCACAGAGCTTCCATGCCCTCTCCTGGAATATAATTCTCCCCATATTTCCATGTGTTCGCTAATCGGGAAGCTCTCTGAACCCAGTAATTTTGGGGTTTTAAGGAGGCTTCATTACATAGACATAATTGATTAAATCATTTGCCATTGATGATTAATTCAACCTCCATCCCCTCTCCCCTCCCTGGGGGTCAGGGGAATGGGACTGAAAGTTCCAACCCTCTAATTACATGGTTGGTTCATCTGGTGACCTGACCCTATCCTTAAGTGACCTAGAGGTATTCCAGAAGTCACTTCATTAATATAACAAATGATACCTTTATCACTCTCATCACATAAGAAATTCCAAAGGTTTTAGCAGCCCTGTGTCAGAAATGAGGACTAAGTCTAAATATATCTTTCTTGTTGTAAATCACAGTATCACAGTACGTAAACAAAGCATCTACCTATGAAGTGTAGTAAAGCAAGTACAATTTAATTACTTTTAGTTATTATTCCATACTGATTATGTGTACTCAAAAAATAAAATTAAAACCCTAATATTAGAAATTCCAGATAAGAGATTCAGTTAAGAAAAAACTGTATATTGGTTTTACTTAAAGGTATAACTTCAAAAAAATTTGCTACAGCATCTGAATAAAGGGATTTTTACATCTACAGAGTTTAGAAATAGACCAACATTCTTTTATTACCACAGGGATTGTTTTCTTAATCTTACTAGCAGTAACCATAATGCTCCCAATAATTTGTCTCCTTGTGTTTGCTTTCAGTCTTCACATTAAGTTTTTAATAGGATTTGAGTAAGATTAGAGTATAGCTTTGGCATCAAATTGTTTGCGTTCAATTCTTGGCACCATATTACACTGTGTAACTCAAAATGGCACTTAACCATTTCTCTGGGCTTAAGCTTCCTATCTGATAAATGGGGATAATAACATTGACTAAGCAGACTTTTGTGAAGAATCAATGAAAGTACATGAAAACCACTTAAGATAGTGTCTGGCACATAAGAGGCACTCCATAAATCTACAATATTTTTGTGATACCTGCTGTTAATGCAAAGATGAAAATGGAATAATTCCTACTCTCCAGAAAGACAGATTTGAGTTCTTGGAGAGCAAGATCAATTGCAACCATGTCCCAAAATACTGAATAGAGGAGAGTAAAGCTGGAGAAAAGTCTGAGTTACTATTGAGCTATTACTCAGAGCTCTACAGGAAAACCTCCTGATGGAAAGTAAGATAGATGAAGAGGTCTATGTTGAAAACAATAAAGAGACAGACAGTATTACTATTTCTTGTAATTGTTTCAAGAGGGGAAAAGGAATTATGGTTAACAACAAGCTTAGGAAAATCATTTTTTATTTTAAAGATAAGCCATTCAAACAATGTTTTTGCTGGTTGGCCTAATTCATTTGAAAAACTTGATAGGAAATGCCTTGATCCACAATTCCAAAGAAACATTATTTTACACATTTAAATCTTTTCCCAACCCTTGAACTTAGTGACTTAGATACATAAATATGTTATTGATGGACCAAGTTTTTCATAAATAAAAGTTGCTTTTTATTATTTCCATATTTTTGTTAAATATCTTTTGCTCACAAAGGTAATACCGGCTGATTATAAAAATCCAACAGTACATAAAGACATATTTAAAGTATAGTTTAATTTTTCCCCCATTTTCTCCCCCAATATTACTTTATTGCAGTAATGGAGATTAATATTTTATCATGAAACCACAATGCCTTTGTATACGACTATGAAATCATTTTCAAACACAGACACATAGGAAATATTCATACATGTGTATGCATATTCATAGTATTTGCTTTACTTCTCTTTAGTTTCATTGGTTTGTTTTTCAAAATAAGGATTATACAACAGAACTTGCTCTTCAAACTTTATTGCATTTCCAGGTCAATGCACACTCAGACTAGAACATGCTATGTTTTTAATTAACTTTTTTTTTCTGTTTTTCTTTTTTTTCTAATACCAATCAGAACTTCCAAATAACACAAAATAAAAAATGTCACTTTAGCAAATTGATACCATGCTGGTCAAGAGCAAAATTATTTGACATTTAGAATAGACGGTTTATATCATTCTTCTAGCTTTTAGAAATTTTGAAAATAGCTTGAAGGCCATTTTTAAGTTTTTTGCTCATAGAGGTCCATATACCCAATCTATGAACTACTAGATTTATCTTTTTACTCCTAAGAAGTATAATGAATAGCAAGCACTGCAAAAGGATGTTGTTAACTTTGAGAATTCTGTTAGAATTTCTGTTGAGCAACATAAAAATGTTAAATGTAGCTAGAATTAACTAAATGCTTTTGAGTAATTTTAATATATAATTCATTTATTTTATTTATTCCAGTTTATTAGAATATAGCATAAAATTCTAGGATAATACAATCAAAATATCATTTTGATAAAAATATACACAAATTTAAAACTTTTAATTATTTAAACCTTTAAATATATAAATTAAATATAATTTGACTCTATAGCAATGTATATATTTAAAATATGAATAACAATATCCAAATATTATCTTTTGGGAACCATGACTTTAAGTCCTGAATTGTCAAGAAAACACAAAGATACAGACTGTAAAATCAGATCCACAAATCTGGGACCATAATTGGAATTTACTAATAATTGTAAGTATATAGAAAGGCATGAGAAACAAGAGACATTAAGAGGTTTTAGAATACCAATGCTGATTAAAATACTATTTTGATAACATTAAGATTCATTTTGTTCCTGATTTAACATGAGATCTTTAAGTTTATGTGAGAACATCAATATACAAAAGTGAACTCTTTCTACCAGTCATAGGCTCTACTTCAAAAAATTCTGGAAACTGCTACTAGAGGATAATGGTAATCATTTTTCCCTAGGTTAATGGTTATGTGGCAGGAAAGATAAAATGACAAACTTTAACACACTCTGCTGCTGCTAGTCAAGTCCTTAGTTGATAGTATATCCTCCTCTAATACCCATTCTGGATGCTAAGCATTGTCAGCTAACCAGTACGTCTGCAGGCCTCAGTTACTTACTTGTTGGGGAATCCAGACTGCCATCCCTGTGTTGTGAGTTCTTATCCTCCATGATTTTTCAAACCATGGGTGTTCCATTTATCTACTGATATACCACCAAGTCTGGGCAACAGAGTAAAAGTGATATCAAGGTGAAGCATCTAGCTGTCAAATAAATTTATGTCAACAAGTTTGACAATTTAGTTGACAGGGACAAATTCCTAGAGAAAACTTAATTACCAAAAGTGAATCAAGAAGAAAAAACCTGAATATATCTACAAGAAAAAATTGAATTAGTATTTAGAAATCGTTTTCTCTCCTCCCACTCCACATACACAAAAATAAACCCAGGACCAGATGCAATTAAGTGGGGGAAATTCTATCAAATTATTAAATAAGAAATAATATCAGTTCACAAACTCTTTGTAAAATAGAAGCTAGACCACTTCTCACTCTATGAGGCCAGTGTTACTCTGATACTAAGGCTAGACCAAGACATTTTAAGAAAGGGAAATTATGAAAAACTCTCAGGAACATATATACAACAATATTTTAAAAATTTTAAGAAAGATCACACTAATAGAAATTATTATACAATGTAACCAAGTGGAGATTATCCTAGGAATTCAAGATTGGTTTAACATACAAAAATTAATTAATGTTAAAGCACCATATTAATAGAATAAAGCATCTAAACCACTTGTTCACCTTAATATTTAAAGAAAAAGCATTAGACCAAAATTCAAAACCCATTTTGATAAAAATCCTCAACATACTATGAGTAAAAGGAAACTTCTATAACCTAATAAAGACACCTAGAAAAAGTCCATAGCTAAAATAATGCTTAATAGCGAAAGAGTAAATACTTTTCTCCTAACAATTGGAAGAAATGCAAGAACATTGCCTTCATCACTTCTACTCGTAATTGTACTTGAGGTTCTAGAAATTAAAATGACACAGATTAGAAATAAAGTAATACTGATTTATTTGCAAATGACTCAGTCACATGGAAAATCCATGGACCCCCCCCCCACACACACACATGATAAATGTTTTAGCAGTGCCACGGGATGTAATATAAATAAACAAAATCAACATATGTTTTTATATACTAGAAAAAATCTGACAATAAAATTTAGAAGACAATTATTTTAACAATAGCATGAAAAATCAAAACATACTGAGGTATAACTTTAACAAAAATTACAAAATGTTGGTGAGAGAAATTTAAAAGATATGAGTAAATATAAAAACATACCATGATGATGGATTAGAAGCTCAATATCAGCAAAAAGATGATTCTTTTTAACTTGATCTATACTTTAAATCAATCCATATCAAAATTCCAGTTGGTTTCTTTTTTTAAGCTATATTATAATTTATATTGAAATGCAGAGAATTTAGAATTACCAAACAACTTGGGAAAGAAGAAAAGATGGGAGCCTGAACCAAGATGGCAGAGTAGAAGGACATGCTCTCACTCTCTCTTGTGAGAACACCAGAATCACAACTAGCTGCTGGACAATCATCAACAGGAAGACACTGGAACTCACCAAAAAAGATACCCCACATCCAAAGACAAAGGAGAAGCACAATGAGATGGTAGGAGGGGCACAATCACAGCAAAATCTAATCCCATAACTGCTGCGTGGGTGGCTCACAGACTGGAGAACACTTATACCACAGAAGGCCACCCACTGGAGTGAAGGTTCTGAGTCCCACAGCAGGCTTCCCAACCTGGGAGTCTGGCAACGGGAGGAGGAATTTCTAGAGAATCAGACTTTGAAGTCTAGTGGGATTTGATTTCAGTACTTTGACAGGACTGGGGGGAAACAGAGACTCCACTCTTGGAGAGCACACACAAAGTAGTGTGCACATAGGGACCCAGGGGAAGGAGCAGTGACCCCAGGGAAGACTGAAACAGACCAACATTTTAGTGTTGGAGGGTCTCCTGCAGAGGCAGGGGGTGGCTGTGTCTCACCCTGAGGACAAGGACACTGGCAGCAGAAGTTCTGGGAAGTACTCCTTTGCATGAGCCCTCCCAGAGTCTGTCATTAGCCTCACCAAAGAGCCCAGGTAAGCTCCAGTGTTGGATTGCCTCAGGCCAAACAACCAACAGGGAGGGATCCCAGGCACACCCATCAGCAGTCAAGCAGATTAAAGTTTTACCGAGCTCTGCCCACCAGAGCAAAGGTCAGCTCTACCCACCACCAGTCCCTCCCATCCGGAAACTTACACAAGGCTCTTAGATAGCCTCATCCACCAGAGGGCAGACAGCAGAAGCAAGAAGAACTACAGTCTTGCAGCCTGTGAAACAAAAACCACATTCACAGAAAGATAGACAAGATGAAAAGGCAGAGGGCTATGTACCAGATGAAGGAACAAGATAAAACCCCAGAAAAACAACTAAATGAAATGGAGATAGGCAACCTTCCAGAAAAAGAATTCAGAATAATGATAGTGAAGATGATCCAGGACTTTGGAAAAAGAATGGAGGCAAAGATCGAGAAGATGCAAGAAATGTTTAACAGAGACCTAGAAGAATTAAAGAACAAACAAACAGAGATGAACGATAACTGAAATGAAAATTACACTAGAAGGAATCAATAGCAGAATAACTGAGGGAGAAGAACGAATAAATGACAGGAAGACAGAAAGGTGGAATTCACTGCTGTGGAACAGAATAAAGAAAAAAGAATGAAAATAATTGAAGACAGTCTAAGAGACCTCTGAGACAACATTAAACGCAACAACATTCTCATTATGGGGTCCAAGAAGGAGAAGAGAGAGAGAAAGGACCCGAGAAAATATTTGAAGAGATTATAGCAGAAAAATTCCCTAACATGAGAAAGGAAAGAGCCACCCAAGTCCAGAAAGTGCAGAGAGTCACAGGCAGGATAAACCCAAAGAGAAACATACTGAAACACATAGTAATCAAGTTGAAAAAAATTAACGACAAAGAAAAATTATTGAAAGCAACAAGAGAAAAAAGACAAATAACATACAAGGGAACTCCCATAAGGTTAACAGCTGATTTTTAAGCAGAAACTCTACAAGCCAGAAGGGAGTGGCATGATATACTAAAAGTGATCAAAGGGAGAACCTACAACCAAGATTAATCTACTCGGAAAGGATCTCATTCAGATTCTATGGAGAAATCAAAAGCTTTACAGACAAGCAAAAACTAAGAGAATTCAGCACCACCAAACCAGCTCTACAACAAATGTGAAAGGAACTTCTCTAAGTGGGAAACACAAGAGAAGAAAAAAACCTACAAAAACAAACCCAAAACAATTAAGAAAATGGTCATAGGAACATACATATTAATAATTACCTTAAAAGTAAATGGATTAAATGCTCCAACCAAAAGACATAGACTGGCTGAATGGATACAAAAACAAGATCCAAATATATGCTGTCTACAAGAGACCCACTTCAGACCTAGGGACACATACAGACTGAAAGTGAGGGGATGGAAAAAGATATTCCATGCAAATGGAAATCAGAAGAAAGCTGGAGTAGCAACACTCATATCAGATAAAATAGACTTTAAAATAAAGAATGTTACAAGAGACAAGGAAGGACACTACAGAATGATCAAGGGATCAATCCAAGAAGAAGATATAACAATTATAAATATATATGTAGCCAACATAGGAGCACCTCAATACATAAGGCAACTGCTAACAGCTGTAAAAGAGGAAATCGACAGTCACACAATAATAGTGGAGGACTTTAACACCACACTTACACCAATGGACAGATCATCCAAAATGAAAATAAATAAGGAAACAGAAGCTTTAAATGACACAATAGACAAGATAGATTTAATTGATATTTATATGACATTCTATGCAAAAACAGCAGATTACACTTTCATCTCAACTGCACACGAACATTCTCCAGGATAGATCACATCTTGGGTCACAAATCAAGCCTCAGTAAATTTAGAAAATTGAAATCATATCAAGCATCTTTTCTGACCACAATGCTATGAGATTGGAAATCAATTACAGGAGAAAAAACGTAAAAAACAAAAACACATGGAGGCTAAACAACACGTTACTAAATAACCATGAGATCACTGAAGAAATCAAAGAGGAAATCAAAAAATACTTAGAGACAAATGACAATGAAAACACGACAATTCAAAACCTATGGGATGCAACAACAACAGTTCTAAGAGGGAAGTTTATAGCTATACAAGCCTACCTCAAGAAAAAAGAAAAATCTCAATTAAGCAATTTAACCTTACACCTAAAGGAACTAGAGGAAGAAGAACAAACAAAACCCAAAGTTAGCAGAAGGAAAGAAATCATAAAGATCAGAGCAGAAATAAATGAAATAGAAACAAAGAAAACAATAGCAAAGGTCAATAAAACTAAAACCTTGTTCTGTGAAGAGATAAAAAAAAATTGATAAACCATTAGCAAGACTCATCAAGAAAAAGAGGGAGAGGACTCAAATCAATAAAATTAGAAACAATAATGGAGAAGTTACAACAGACACCACAGAAATACAAAGCATCTTAAGAGACTACTACCAGCAACTCTATGCCAATAAAATGGACAACCTGGAAGAAATGGACAAATTCTTAGAAAGGTATAACCTTCCAAGACTGAACCAGGAAGAAATAGAAAATATGAACAGACCAATCACAAGTAATGAAATTGAAACTGTGATTAAAAATCTTCCAAAAAACAAAAGTGCAGGACCAGATGGCTTCACAGGTGAATTCTATCAAACATTAAGAGAAGAGCTAACAGCCATCCTTCTCAAGCTCTTACAAAAATTTGGAAGGAAAGCACACTCCCACACTCATTCTATGAGGCCACCATCACCCTGATACCAAAACCAGACAAAGATACTACAAAGAAAGGAAATTACAGACCAATATCACTGAAGAATATAGATGCAAAAATCCTCAACAAAATGTTAGCAAACAGATTCCAACAACACATTAATAGGAACATACATCATGATCAAGTGTGATTTATCCCAGGGATGCAGGATTCTTCAATATACGCAAATCAATCAATGTGATACACCATATTAGCAAATTGAAGAATAAAAACCATGTGATCATCTCAATAGATGCAGAAAAAGCTTTTGACAAAATTCAACACCCATTTATGATAAAAACTCTCCAGAAAGTGGGCAAAGAGGGGACCTACCTCAACATAATAAAGGCCATATACGACAAAACCACAGCAAACATCATTCTCAATGGTGTAGAACAGAAAGTATTTCCTCTAAGATCAGGAAAAAGACAAGGATGCCCACTCTCACCACTATTCTTCAACATAGTTTTGGAAGTCCTAGCCACAGCGATCAGAGAAGAAAAAGAAATAAAAGAATACAAATTGGAAAAGAAGAAGTAAAACTGTCACTGTTTGCAGATGACATGATATTATACATAGAGAATCCTAAAGATGCACCAGAAAACTACTAGATCTAATCAGTGAATTTGGTAAAGGTGCTGAATACAAAATTAATGCACAGAAATCTCTTGCATTCCTATACACTAATGAGAAAAATCTGAAAGTGAAATTAAGGAAACACTCCCATTTACCATTGCAACACTAAGAATAAAATACCTAGGAATAAACTTACCTAGGGAGACAAAAGACCTGTATGCAGAAAACTATAAGACACTGATGAAAGAAATTAAAGATGATACCAACAGATGGAGAGATATACCATGTTCTTGGATTAGAAGATTCAATATTGTGAAAATGACTATACTACCCATAGCAATCTACAGATTCAGTGCAAACCCTATCAAATTACCAATGACATTTTTTACGGAACTAGAACAAAAAATCTTAAAATTTGTATGGAGAAACAAAAGACCCCGAATAGCCAAAGCAGTCTTGAGGGAAAAAAAAAGGAGCTGGAGGAATCAGACTGCCTGACTTCAGACTATACTGCAAAGCTACAGCAATCAAGACAATATCGTACTGGCCCAAAACAGAAACATAGATTAATGGAACAAGATAGAAAGCCCAGAGGTAAATCCACACACCTATGTTCAAATAATCTATGACAAAGGAGGCAAGGCTATACAATGGAGAAAAGACAGTCTCTTCAACAAGCGGGGCTGGGCAAACTGGACAACTTCATGTAAAAGAATGAAATTAGAACACTCCCTAACACCATACACAAAAATAAACTCAAAATGGATTAGAGACCTAAATGTAAGACCAGACACTATAAAACTTTTAGAGGAAAACATAGGAAGAACACTCTTTGACCTCAATCACAGCAAGATCTTTTTTGATCCACCTCCTAGAGTAATGGAAATAAAGCCAAAAATAAACAAATGGGACCTAATGAAACTTAAAAGCTTTTGCACAGCAAAGGAGAACATAAACAAGATGAAAAGACAACCCTCAAAATGGGAGAAAATATTTGCAAATGAATCAAGTGACAAAGGATTAATCTCCAAAATATATAAACAGCTCATGCAGCTCAATATTTAAAAAAAACAAACATCCCTGTGCAAAAATGCGCAGAAGACCTAAAAAGACATTTCTCCAAAGAAGACATGCAGATGGGCAAGAAGCACATGAAAAGATCCTCAACATCACTAACTATTAGAGAAAATGCAAATCAAAACTACAATGAGGTATCACCCTACACCAGTTAGAATGGGCTTCATCAGAAAATCTACAAACAAGAAATGCTGGAGAGGATGTAGAGAAAAGGGAACCCTCTTGCACTGTTGGTAGGGATGTAAACTGATACAGCCTCTATGGAGAACAGTATGGTGGGTCCTTAAAAAACTAAAAATAGAATTACCATATGATCCAGCAATCCCACTATTGAGCATATACCCAGAGAAAACCACAATTCAAAAAGACACATGCACCCCAATGTTCATTATAGCACTATTTACAATAGCCAGGTCATGGAAGCAACCTAAATGCCCATCGAGAGATGAATGGATAAAGATGTGGTACATATCGACAATGCAATATTACTCAGACATAAGCAGGAATGAAACTGGGTCATTTGTTGAGACGTGGATGGATCTAGAGACTGTCATACAGAGTGAAGTAAGTCAGAAAGAGAAAAACTAGTATCATATATTAATGCATATATGTGGAACCTAAAAAAATGATACAGTTGAACCAGTTTGCAGGGCAGAATTTGAGACACAGATGTAGAGAACAAACGTATGGACACCGAGGGGGGAAAACCGTGGGGGAGTGGGGGTGGTGGTGTGATGAATTGGGCGATTGGGATTGACATGTATACACTGATGTGTATAAAACTGATGCCTAATAAGAACCTGCTGTATAAAAAATAAATAAAATAAAATTCAAAAATTGTAAAAAAAAAAGCAACGGCACAGGTTGGGGGTTGCCAGGGGCTTGGGAGCCATTGTTTCATGGGTACAGAGTTTCCGTTTAGGGTGATGAAAATGTTTTGGAACTAGATAGAGGTCGTGGTTTCACAACATTGTGAATGGACTAAATGTCACTGAATAGTTCACTTCTAAATGGTTAGCTGTATGTTATGTGAATTTCACCCCAACATAAGTAAAAGATATACAATGTTTCAGGAAAAACAAAACAAAACAATGGCCTACTTTAAAAAAGTGAAAACCCTAGCCAAGTATGGTTTATGTCAGAAAAAACCTATTTGTGTTAGCACTTGTCATGGTTGAATTGTGTTTTCCCGAAAGATGTTTAAGTCCCAGTCCCCAGTACCTGTGAATGTGACCTTATTTGGAAGTAAGGTCTTCGTGGATGATCAAGTTGAGGCCATTAGGTGGCCCTAATGGTGTGTGGTGTGCTTATAAAACGGGAAATGTGGACCCAGAGAGAGATGTACACAAAGGGAAGACAATGTGAAGACACGGGAAAAACACATCTACAAGTCTAGGACACCTGAAGTCACAAGAAGCTAGGAGAGAGACCTGGAGCACACTGTTCCCCACAGCTTTCAGAAGGGGCCAACCCTGCTGACACTGTGAACTTGGACTCTGGCCTCCGGACTGTGAGACAACACATTTGTGTTGTTGAGCTGAGGTGATTTGTTAGGGTGACCCCAGGACACTGACACAGCACTGGTGCCTCTTTTATTTTTTTAATTAAAAAAAAAAAAAAAAAAGATGGTATGATTTGCAGATCTTATTTTAAAATTCATTATAAAGATACAGTAATGAGGTATGTTATTGGCCAAGAATAAAATAGAATATTAAAGAATAATTAAAGAATTAAAAGAATTAAATAATATTAAAATTAGGAATCTAAAAACAAGTCTTTGAAACAAGAGTACGGAACTAATTCAATTGGAAATTATTCTCCTCAACAAATATGTTGGAACATTTGGATATCCACATGAAAAAAAAAAAAGGACATGTGATCCTTATCTCAAATCATATCCCAAATTTATTCCAAATAGATGGTAATATGGTAATATTAAGTATAAGAACTAAAACCATAAATCTTCTAGAATAAACATAGGAGAATATCTTTGCAACCAGTGATTTGGCAAAACAGTGTCAGCAGACATGATCCAAAACATTTTCTTTTGAAAATTTGAGAATATTTATTAGAATATTGATAATAGATGAATATCCCCCACCATTTTCCACTTTCTTGTGAAAGAGTTATAATTCTTTTTTTTTTTTGAATTTTTGAAATTTATTTTATTTATTTTTTTATACAGCAGGTTCTTATTAGTTATCCATTTTATACATATTAGTGTATATATGTCAATCCCAATCTCTCAATTCATCCCACCACCACCCCCATCCCCGCCACTTTCCCTCCTTGATGTCCATAAGTTTGTTCTCTACATCTGTGTCTCTATTTCAAAACATTTTAAAAAATAATTTGTGTGAGTTTATCAATATTAAAATTTGTTGTGCTTCAAAAACATCAATAAGATAATAAAAAGACAATGCAATGACTGGGAGAAAATATTTGTAATCATTTATCTGATAAAGGAACTATATCCAGAATGTAGAACACTTATAACTTAATAAGTAGAAGACAAAAGACAATTAAAATAGACAAAAGAATAAAATAAACATTTTGATAAAAATGATCTGAGTCATTAATAGCACATGAAAAGATGCTTGATAACCTTATTTATTAAGGAAATGCAAATTAAAATCACAATGAGATACTAGTACACATTCACTAGATTGGAGTGACGTGTGTGTGTATGTATATATATATGTATATATGTATGTGTGTATATATATATTTTACATATACACACAAAAAAGCATTTCATATGTTTGTGAAGGTGTGGGAAAATTAAAACCCTCATATATTGTAATTTTAATGTAAAATGATAGTCAGTTTTGAGAAAAGTTTGGAAATTTCTTAAACATTAACATATGTTTACCATTTGACCCAGAAGTTCCAGTGGTAAGACCTACCCAGGAGAAATGATACATATGTCCACACAGTGCCTTGTAAAAGAGTGTTCATAGCAGCATCATTCATGATAGCTAAATAGTTGAAGGAAATCAAATGTCCATTAACTGGTGAATGGAAAAACAAACTGTGGTATATATAAACAATAGAATATTATTTAGCAATACAAACTAGCAAAACACTGATCCTTCGTCCAAAATGAAAGAACTTCAAAACTATTATGCTATGTAAAAAGTATCAGATGCGAAAGTCAATTTATTGTATTATTACATTTATACAAATTGCCTAGCAAAACCAAATTTATAGAATTAAAAAGTAGATCATTTGTTGCCTAGGGCTGAGGTGGTTCAAGATATTTGAAAATAGACAAAGAGGTACGATCATAAGACAATCTTTAGGGCTGATGAAAATCTTCTAAAACTAGATTGAGCTGAAGGTCATACAGACCTATACATTTACCGAAAAATATTGAAGTCTACAGTTATAGGGTGTGAAATATTTCTCAATAAATCTGTTAAAAATTTGGATAGGCATATTATAAATATTTAAATTCTGTTTTGTCACATAGCAAATGTGTGTAAATCACCTATCTTTATATATATATTTAAATTCTCAGATAATAAAAAGTAAGACTTGTTAGAAAAATAGAGAAAGGATATAGCAAGGAAACTAGACTAGCCTCAAAGTGGATTTCTAGCCAAAATATCAAGAGCTATTGAAAAATATAAAGCTATATATATAATATTCCAACATGTCATCATTGTTTTCCTTGATACTAAATTTTTCTTAGCTATTGAATTAGTTTACTGTTGATTGTAAATATAAAAACATGACTGGTGTAAAAGAGGAATGCAATATAGTGGTGCAAGGATATTGCACTAAATCATGGAACTCAAGAACAGGAGCTGTAGGACTGGAGCACTGTGGAAGAACCAAAGGATTCTCCTCCTGCCCTGTTTTTTTCTTTTTTTTTTTTTTTTTCTTTTAATTTTTAACTCCACTTCACCATCAATGACTATTTTATTCTACTTCCTCACTATACAATGGCTTCATTGTTTACGCACATGGCAAAAATTGTCTTCCAATAGCACCTGAGTTAATATGTGATGAGCCACCTAGATAACTACTGAACTGACACCGCCTCTGTCAAAGTCCATACTCTCTGAGAAACTATGTAAGGATCCACTTTTGGGTTAAACAACCAAACTAAAATGATAAACTGTGGCTCAGTGGAGTAGGAAGTGAAGTTTCCCATGTTTGAACATGCCTGCTCTCAGTGAAACCACAGAGATAGAGATGGAAGTTCTGATAACAAAATAGAGGTACTAGACAGATTATCTCTTAAATATAATTAACATTGTGATACTTCTAGAAATTTTTCTAAAAGATAGAATTTAATTTAATTTGATCATCTGTATACATAGAATACAGAGGACATTGAGGAGGATACTAAGAATATTCTAAAAATTAACAGAAAATACCATTGAAATTCCTACAAAAGAGCACGATTATCTCAAGAAGAAAAATTTCTGCTCACTTCCTTCTTCTACCTGTCTTTTACTTTATTTATCAAAGAAATTATAAAAATATTTACACAAGAGCAGTAATTTTCTACTAAAATGAGAACTGGTCCTACTAATGCACATTATGGGCACTATAATTGGCTTAAATAGTTTTGTACAATAGGCTTCTGTGAGGGGTCACTTGTATAACTTCATATTTAACAAGAATTTGGAAATGAAATGAAGCTTCACAATTAGGTTTTAAAGACAAAGATATGTGGGGGGACAACATCAGAAAAGTCAGGAAAAAGTACAAATATCTGTAATATAATTATAAATAAATCCACAATAAACCAGATTTTTGTCAGAAGGTTCCAAGTAAAATATTTATTAAAGCCTTTTTTTTTTCTTTTTTTTTTGGAGTTAAGTAATGTTACAGTTTCTGACACATTTAGGATAGTAATAAAAAAGCTTTTGGTGATTCTCTTTGGAACTCTGGCAGCACCCTTAATAAAACTGTGAGCTCAGCAACTTTGAGTGGTTTAGCCTTTGCAACTTATACAAATGCTTAAGTCTCCATTTCAAAGGAAAGGGCTTCCTTGGGGAACTCAAAGATGCCAAGCCAAGCCATTTGGGATGGATAGATTACACTTTCATTCTGAAGAAGTCCAGAAACTCCTCTTCTACATGATTTCCATTTCCCAACACTGACCCTTCCCTGGACAAAAGATATTTGTTAAAGGCATCCCCACTAATTAGCAGCCTTAAATCAGCCATCAGAATAAGGTATGGGGGAGAAATAACAGTGCAGCTGTGAATGCTTTTTTCCAACAATAGTGGAGCTTCTAATTGGGGAGTGGGGACTGCTTCAAAGATATCTATGAGAGACCTTGCTAGAAAATTGGGATATACAACATGTTCATAAGATCTGTCTTAGGATTCATGTAGTCAAGATTTCTCAAATTTTGAAAACCAAAGCTTTTAAAATTCAGAAGTTCCAAAATTCAGGAATGACGTCCTGTCACTTTTACTATATTTTATTTGTTAGAAACAATTCACTAAGTCCTATCTACACAGGAGCAAATGGAATTATAAAAAAGAAGTGAATACAAAGGGGTCTGGATTACTTGGAAACTTGTCTGCTCAGAACTATCCTTTTTCTTCCCTTTTGTCTGAAAATAAAATCCAAAATTCTAGCTCTGGCCCACAGGAGGCTTCGTGACCTTGCCTCCTGCCACCTCTCTGATGATATCTTTTACCTCCTTCCCTTAGTAATACCACTCTAGCCATTCCAACCTCCTTGTTCTTCAAGTGTGCCAATGAAGCTACTGCCTCGAGAGTTCTTCCATTAATATCTTCTCTGCGTGTAAGTTCAAATTGCTCACTTCCTTGTTTCCTTAAGATTTTGCTCAAATGTCACTTTAGCAGAGAAATTCTCCCTGACTGCTCAATAGAAAGTAAACGTGAATAGAAAGACCACAATCACTCTCTAAGTCACTTATACTGCTTAATTTTCTCGTTGAACCCAACACCAAAAATGCATTCTGATTATATACTTCCTGGGAGTAATAACAACTTTCTAATCTTTAGATATCATCCTGACTTATTTCTTCCTCTAGTCCCACTTTCTTCGTTTTTCTCTTATATACTTTGCAACACTTCATTAATAATACTCTGCATTAAATCCTTTATCTACCTAAAATATCTAGAATGGTTTCTGTTTTCCTGTCTAGACACACTGACTGATAAAATCCTTGGTCTCAGGAATAGTTCCATTTAATAGACTGTCAATGATGGAGATTGCTGTTTCTGACCAGATATAGTTTGAATGTATTGATAACCACATTGCCATTAGAAAGTGAGATAATGGTAGCCCATGGCACATAGTGGTAAAGAATTGAATGGATTATAAATTTTGTTTGCCTGAAATGAAGTGCTTATTGAAAGCAAGGTTTGTGGACACCAAATGGGTGCAGCAATTGCCACTGTTTGGGGAGTGAGGGTTATGAAGACCTTGTCACTGTGCCAGTTCCTATGATAGCACCTGGGAGCTTACAGAAAGAATTGATTAGCTAAGGACTCCAAAATCTCTGCACAAGATGTGGTCAGGAAACTGGACATTTTGCACAATGACCCTAAAAAAATGGGGATGATATAGATATAAATAAGACCTCAAATGTTTACCGTCTAATAGAATGTAAGTGTATTTAATAACAGTAACGCTTTGAAATATCTATTACATTATTCAACATTCCATTCATTACATTAAAAGGAAATTACCTCCTACATTGCAAGCATAGTGTAAGCCCTCTCAAATACAAGCAGACAGACAAACAAACAAAGCAAAATCATTCTTCTCAAATTATTCACAGTCCTGGGTGAAAACACTTACGAAAACAAAAGTTCCAATGTAAAATGTGGCAATGGTTTTCGAACTGGGTTATATGTAAGATATGAAACTTGTCTAAGGTTTTATAAGGAACATGTATAGTCTACAGCCATACCATCCTGAACGCGCCCGATCTCGTCTGATCTCGGAACGAACATGTATAAATGGAAAATGTTAAGGGAATTGATTTTTAAATCCTTAATTTCCACAATACTTAATCTTTTCTAGAATTGATCTTCCTGATAACATACTTGAAATAGAGACGTAGTGATATTCCTCAAATTTTTAACAGTGAAACCCTTTTCTTCATAACAACCTAACTTGGTGCATAGCCTCAAAGCGTAACAACCTCATGGGCACTATACAAAAGAACAATTAGAGTTATCTTCATCTAATGTGAAAATAAAGGGAATGATGAAACCAAGAACTGAGAAAAAGGCTCTATAGTGTTGCTTTCAACAAAATTAAATAAAACATGTGTCAGCTGATAGATCACTAAGATAATTTTTTGAAGATAGGGCATTGTGGTTATTGGTATGTTACTCAAAAGATGTTTAAAAATTAGTTAAATTTCAATTACAAAAATACAGTCTCATTTATTTATATAAACAAAGTGTATGAACAATTACATCTATAAAAACAATAACAGAAAATGAGTGTAGGCCCCAACTTCATTCTAGAAATAAGTAATTTTGATCATGGGCATGCAAATTAATAGATAAAATAAATTGCCTTTTTTCTCATTTTCGCTTTTTATGATTGTTTGTTATTTACCACCATTTTTAAATCCATTTATGTTGTTTTGATCGAGTAAGAACTAATGGTAGTGTGATAATTAAAATGTAAATATGCAATCCTTAGGGCATATGTTCAATGAAATTTTAAAAAATTATGCAACCTTGTGTTGCAAAGAAATATGATAGGCTGATTGCTAAACTCTTTTTTATCATAAAATGTTACAGGAGAAAAAAATTACATAGAAATTTGGAATATATATATTCAAGAATCAAAAGGAAGAATGATTTTTTTTTTTGATTATTAAAGAAGTTGTTAACAGGACTTCCTTGGTGGTCCAGTGGTTAAGACTCCGCACTCCCAATGCAGGGAGCCCCGGTTCGATCCTTGGTCAGAGAATTAGATTCTGCATGCTGAAACAAGAGCCTGCATGCTGCAACTAAAAAAAGCTCCTGCATGCTGCAGTTAAGTACTCCGTGTGCCACAACTAAAGATCCCGCGTGCTCCAACTAAGACCCAGCACAGCCAAATAAATAAATAAATAAGCAAATAAATAAATATTAAGAAAAGAATTTGTTCATAAAAGTATTAATTGAACTGTGGGTATTAAATCTCTTTATTATTTGTATTCTATTGAATGTCTTTAAAAGTTTTTAAATTAATATTTTCCTTATACTTTAAGTTACATCCTTTGAAACTTTTAAGCACATAATAACTATTTTAATTGTTAACATAAAAATGGTGAACAGATATATGTTTTAAAAAATATTTGAGATGTGTGTTATCAAAGATGATTGAAGAAAATTGATGTTTACTGTGTGTAATCTATTTGATGGGAATGTGGAAAAGAAGCTTGGTGATGCTTAATTTGAAGTCTCTCAAAAGTAGGAGGAAGCACTATAATGACATATAAACTGGAGGTGGAAGGAAGGAAACTATTTCTAAGAGCCTTACCATGTGGTAATGTGTGAACAATTAGAACTTGAAATCCATGTGACTGAACAATTTTTCTTTTCCTTTTTTTAAAGTATGTATATGGAGACCCAAGTTTTATATGCAGACCCAAGAATGCCTACATTTAAAATCATTCTCTAAATAAAATCATTCTGATTAAAACAATATTTAAAAAATAAACTTACTGACTTTATTTGAAAGTAAACTCTATTATAACCTACTAACTGTAAAACTTAAACTCATCTTTCTGTTGATCACAGGACAAACCACACATTATCATTTATATCATTTACTAAAAACATCCCAATATGCATGTATTTTAATTTTACATAGAGAAACACCTCCCTGTACTATAAATGAATATCATATATACGGTACCATAGTTGAAAGTGGTCATTATCACTGTTAGTAGCTTCATGATGAAACAATTATAAAAATAAAACTCTGTGTATTCAAAAGACAGAAAAGTAACTATTTGAAAGAAACAGTAATGTGATGTTAAATTAGGGACAGGTCATGATCGAGAACCAGGTAATGATCAAGAAAAATCATTTTTTGCAATTTTATTTGGAATAAAAGAGACCTTGCCCGTGTGTTGGTTTTAAATATATACATGTTTATATGCTTTCAATTCATCAGACAAATAATTCTACATTCTAAGTAGTTTAACATAAATTCTAGATATGCTGTTTATCAGCATCTATTTAAAGTTTTAAATGCTCACTGATAAATATAAGATTTGATAAAAAAATCCATGTAGACAGAATATGGATCATCTATCTCACAAATTTCAGGTTTGGTTTGAAATGGGAAGATTAACCTCATAAGGAAAGTGAAGTGCAGGAAATAAGAAAGCCAAGAGAGCAAAATGGCAGATTGAAGTTGATAAACCACTTCTAGCAAAAGCAGCAAGTAGTCAAGGGATAGGTAAGTTAAGCAAAATCAGATAAGCTCTACCAAACTAAAACTGGGCATGATCAAGGACCATCAGCATGGGTCAACGTGGGAGTTTTGTTTTTTGTTTGTTTGTTTGTTTGTTTTTACCAGATCCTAACTGTTTTCTCACTTGGAGCAAATAAAATCAAGAAGAGTAAAAACATTTCTGGTTGGTACATAGTCATTGTGCAAGAGCTGGATTTGAAGAATGAAATAAGTGGGGAGATGAAGGAAAGGACTAACAGGCAGAAGGACAATAAAGACTGGAATGTGGAGGGCAGCTCAAGATGCATAAATGCACAAAACAAATTCCAAGCAATGGTGCAAGCATGTATGTGTGCACCTGGGGATACAATTAGTGCAGGATAGTGCAGCAATTTACATTTTAACCTACATTGTATAGACTCAATTCTAGAAATTCATTGCAGGCTTTTTATAGGAGATCAAGCAAAGAGACAGTGTACCTTCACATCCCTAAGAATAGTTCCTAATCTCCTTCGTCCAAGTTACCCCACGTACCAAAGTCTCTATTTCATTGAAGCATCTGAGAGATACACAAGTCTGCTTTCGAGTTTTCCAAATACATATTCATTAATTTCAAAGTGAGGCTAACTTTTCAAAATTGGTTCCAGAAGGTAATAGAAGTAAGCCAGAAAGAGAAAAACAAATATCGTATATTAATGCATATATGTGGATTCTAGAAAAATGGTAGAGAGGAAACTATTTTCAGAGAAGGAATAGAAATGTAGACATAGAGAAAGGACATGTGGACACAGTGGGGGAAAGGGAGGGTGGGGCAAATTGGGAGATTATGATTGACATATATACACTACCATGCGTAAAATAAATAGCTAGCGGGAACATGCTATAAAGCACAGGAAGCTTAGCTCAGTGCTCTGTGATGACCTAGATGGGTGGGATGGGAGGGAGGAGGGAGGTCCAAGAGGGAGGGGATATAGGTATACATACAGCTGGTTCACTTCATTGTACACCAGAAACTAACAGAACATTGTAAAGCAATTATACTCCAATAAAAAAAAAAAAGAAATATTCAAATCTACATAGAATAACGTTCAAACTGTTTTGTTGTTTTAGACATACTCTTGTATCATATACAGAAAATACAAGAAGTCAGTTTCTAAGTCCACACAAATATAGCATTTAACAAAATCACCATTATCACCAAGAAAAAATATGTTAACTTCGTTGTCTATTTTTTTTTTAATGATGACATTTTACTTCCACAAAAACTGAACCAGCTTGCTAATATATAATAAGTAAAGTAATTACATTGCAACTGACAAACTTATATTATTGAAAATATAGTCCTATTCAAACTGGTGACTTGAGGTGAAAATTCTGTGTATTATATTACTGACCATAAGAGTTTTCTTGTTTCTTTCCAATCCTTATTTTTAACAAATGCCATGAAATAGTATAAATTTACCCTAACGCTATATACTATAACTACTACCATACCTTTCCTATGTTAATATAAATGAAACACAGCAGATGTAATATTATTAAGGTTTGTATTGCAAATACTCTCACTTGTCTATCTTAGAAAAGATCACTCGGTACTCCATGAAGCAGACAATTCTACCTGTCAGCTTACCTCACAGATCTAGGAATAATGAACACATCAGATGCTGACCTCAAGCAGTATTCCTTCTGATTTGTTCCCTTTCACAGCACACTTGGGTTATGCCCCATTACATCCCATGCATTGTTTCATCTCATGGATTTCTCAAAAAATGGAGATGTGGGGAGAGGAAGAAATAGAAAAAAATGATGGATTTGTCAGTAATAGAAAAATTGCTTTCAGTAAGAAACAAATATGTTGAAAAGCAAAATCCATAGAAACACTTTGAATAAGAGGCAGAGCCCATAGTTTTTCCATACTTCTGTGATCCTAATATTCATTTACTCTGCTCCTTTCTAATCTAATCCCCAAGATTACAAAAGCTGGTGGCCCAGACTAATACTTTTTGTGTGTTTGTTTTAAATGTTTATATCTGCTGCTTCTTTCTCATACTGGGAAAGTCAACCTCACTACAAAAACAAATACACCATTTAAAAATCATTTTGAGAATTATTAAGTCAATGACACTTCCTGCATCAGGTTCTTGAAAATATTTTTAAAACCTTTAAGTACAAGTGTAACCTCTTCATGATATATGTGTTTACTATTTTTTAGGAGATAAAATAATGTGTTGTCTTTTTCTTCTTGTTATCCTCTCTGTTTACCTTATGCATGTATTTTCCTCACCTTATTGTTTGTCCCTATGATTCATGATTACCTTCCAGGAGTGGAGTGTATTAGAAGCCAATAAAATTAGACAATCCAACTCCTAAGTAGCATAAATTAGAAAAAAGAATATTGTGGCATTAATGAGGTTTTGCCTTTTGGTTTTATTTCTCAATTCTTCATGCTAAATTTCTTACCTGCTTTCAATTTTCAGTAGAAGATCCACAGTACTGAATCCAGTGTTAGTCCCGGCCAATAAGAAAAAACTCAGCTCATAAAAAGCAACTTCTTGTTTTCAAGCGCTGTATCTTGAAGATACTATTATTACCATAATGCACAACTTGTTTGTTTTGGACTGTTTGTTGTTTCTCGACTTGTTAACCAGGTTTATGAATTTTATTCAGCTTTTTACCTTTAAGCATTGATTTTTATTTTTTAAAATTCCCTAACCACATTGTTTTAAGTATAGGTATTATAGTCAGGAACCCAAGTGGGAAAAATCCACATAAAAAATATTGCAAGTGGATTCAGAAGTAGGTCCAACTCTCTTTACAGAAAAGATAGATCTGAAAGGTGAAAAAGCAATCAATCTAAGTAATTGAAAATAAAGCACTGGAAAATAATATGTTGGGTAACTTCTATTAGAAAGAAAACCTTGGTTATGACATAATTTTATTATTTTAGAGAAAAGAAGAAAAAAATATTGTAAGTTCCTTTTTTGTCATGAAACTATTTCAAACCTGAAATATAAACCTGGCAATGTTAATAAGAAAACAAAAGGGAATAAATAGTGGAAAGATAGGAAAAATTGATCCAAGAGCTAGAGCAATATTAAAAGTGTAACATATGTCTGAGTGGAGTCCCAGAAAGAATAAAGAGAGAGAACATGGCAGCAAAATATGTGAAGAGACAACAGTTAAGAATTTACCAAAACTAATGAAAGACTATGAATGGTGGGGTCCATAATGGGTGTGGAAACCCAAGCATGATAATTAAATGAAAAGCACAACTAGGCACTAAGAGCCAAAATCTTAAAGGGAGGCAGAGAATAATACATATTCATGGACATATTTTATAAAATAGATTATGCAGAGGTAGTGAAATTGTTTCTGTAATTTAAGCTCATGCTAGATCTTCATATGATTTGATTAACATCAGGAATGTGGTCATATACCCATCAGTGTTTGCTACCAGCTATAGTGGAGAAGTATGTGGATCTATCAGAAAATAATGCTGTTAGACACTACTAATTTCTGTGAAATAAAAATAATATCTCTCATGCTGGGAGAGGTATATCATCCGATATATCACACATGTTATGAATATACATGGGACCAAGTCATAATATCTCTCTTATCGATCAGTATTAGAGCTTGGAAATAGACTCTGTACCTAAAAGCTCCTGGATAATTCCACTCACAAAAAGCACCAGCTAAGGTGACATTTTTGACCTGTGTTTCCCTTGCTGGTGGTGAGCTTATAGAGCTCAACCATGGCAGATATTTTCTCCTTTCTTCGATCAGAGCTGTTGTGTCTGCCTCTGTTCATTTTTGAAATAAGTCACTGGATTTTTGCCACATTTAAACATCATCTCTTCAGGAATAATTAGATATGATTGCACATCTTGCCAAGGAAAACACCACCTTGTGGAGGCATGGAGGGTGGGAGGGTTTTGGAGCCCCTAGAGCTGGAAACTGAAGCTGGCATGGAGATTGGCCGGCCCAGGGAGAGTGGAGGTCCTGGGGCTATAGCCGTCTGAGGTCAGAGCCTCTTTAGCTTGTCCAGGTCTGTACCTCAGGCGAAGCCCAGTTTTTCTCCAGCTATATGCCTTTTGTGACGTCCAGGATTCTCCTCCTTGCACTCTTCTGTATCCTGCTGCTCTGAAACTCAAGATCCCCCAGGACACACAGCTGCTGTCCCTTCACTGCCTGCTGGGACACCCATTCTTCATCTGGTCACTAAGATTCTTCCTGCCAAAGCATCTGATGTTGACATCTACTACTTTATTTTATTTTATTTTATTTTAAAACCACCTATGTTCTATAGGTAGTTGGAAAAATTAACTGCTACAGCAAAAGAAAAATAATAAAAAAGAGAAAAACAGTTTAGTTTGTTGGAGAGAAGAGAGAAATGAAGTGCCACGGAAGAGAATCAGTGGCTCTTCTGAGAGGGCACCTGGATACAGGGAAGAGAAAGGGCACTGTGAGCTGAGCCAGACCCTGCAGCCCAGACCAGACAGGTGAGGCACCTTCTGAAGTGTCTGAGAGGTTCAGGCATGAAGCCAGATTCCTATTTACTTAGCCCAGCTCTGGGGAGGGGTTACTGGAGTATATGGGGGCAGATTTTGTCTCCTTGCAGTTTTTCATTTTGATCTTTACAATCCAGTGAGATAGGATGGTACTAGGATTATTGTCTCTCTTTAGTAGAAGCAGCAGCTGTGGTTCAGAAGTTGAGGCTGTTTTCTGAAGGACTCTTTTCCTGGTTTATTGAGGATAAACTGGGTAGAAACTGAACTATTTAAAACCTGGAATCACTAATTGTTCAGAAAATAAACAGATGGATCATTGATGGTGGGGAACAGCAGAAAGGGATTATGGATGAATCTGCACTGTTCCAGCTGCTCCCCATGTCACCTGTCTCAGAGGAAAGCCTGACATTAGATACTGAGTCAGGCTAATGTTAGCAGCCTGTATAAGAATATAATCATAATTAACTAAAAAACAAATGAACAAAACCCCAGCTTACAATGATTCCCCATAACTTTCAAGGTAAAGTCTTGAATTCTTAAAACTGGTAAAATATACATGTTGTATGATCTTTAGCTTTCTTCTTCGTCTCTACTTTTATTGAACTCGACCTTGAACACTGCATTTTCATCAGTAAAGTGCTATTTGCAATTCACTGTGAGTGCCCAACTTCCTCTTATTTCCTGGCATGTTCATAGGCTTTTTTTTCTCCTCTGACCTTCCCCAGAGTTTGGTTATATCTTTCAGATATCTTCCCATGGAAGTATATTTTATGTGTATTGAAGCAATTGTTAAATATACTCATTTATTGTATATCTTCTCCACTAGACTACTTTTCATGGTGGAAGAAATCTTTATTCTAGCCATCATTTTCCCCCCATTATTCAGTATAGTTCTGGAGTATTATAGGCACTTGGAAATACATGAAATGGCGAAGACTAAGTAGATAGGAAGTAGTAAAGTGTAGATTTCCTGAGCGGTTGTTTGACTACACACCATGTTAGAAATACTGAAAGGGTGACATAGGAAATTAACGTGAATGGGGCAAAACATCACAAGATATTGACAATAGAAGAGACTTTCTTCTCGAATGTTTGTCTCTGAAACCAAGATTAATAGAAAAAGGACTGTGACAGTATGGTATTTCTACTAGAAGATAATTTTCAATATTGCAGAAAGACAACATGTTGATGAATTAATAATAAAGTTCCCCTCTGGAATGTGACAGGAGTAGATTGCACAGAACCTCTGGCTTCCAGAGAAGACAGTAACCTGCTTTATTCAGCTACCCCACCTTTTGCCCCCAGCTTCCATGAATTTATGGTCATAAACAAACTCTCTTATAGTAGGAACTTTATAACACTTTTGGCAATAGATTCTGCAGATTTAATGTTTGTCCTATTAGCTTTCTTATGTATTTGGTGCTCAATACATTAATATTTTTTCGATATTTTAGATCTTATTTAGCTATCAAATATATTAGGACATTCCCTGCATGTTTCCATAGATAAAATAAAGCAAAACAAAACAAAACAACAATTCAACCATGGAAAAGCTATTTCTTGGAGTGTTGGGAGTTGGTGATATGATATGTGACTACAAAACTAATGTTAGTAAATACAGAATTCTAAGGGATCATAGAACAAGAGTAAGTACTTTATAAGAGTTGGTTTAAACACAAGCTAAAAAAATTACTTATAGATTTAAAACTTTAGCCTCATTTTTCCTTTCTTATACCAAAAAGCAAATGGAGTATAGTGATAAAACTCTCTTAAGGACAGATCAAGGATAGTATATTTTTAAGGATGTAATTTAATAAGATGTAATTTAAAATCATAAATTCCATAGAATAAAATTTTGGTTATTCAAGTTGTTTTAATATTAATATTTATTTGGGGGGGAACTATTCTTAATATGAGATATAGTAAAGACAGAAAAGAGTAAGTTAGGAATAGTAAATCTTTAGAACATACAATTTAGTCCAGCTTTTGAGATAACTTTCTAGTCCACCACAGAGTATATGAAATAAGTAATTTCAGGTTAGAAAATCTCATGATCTGCCTGATATATGACATTTTTATCAACTTAATCATTCTTCTAATTTGTAACTCATAAAACTATCATAGGTCTAGTGAGTTTATGAAAAACTATAGTTTCACTGGCTACCATGCCCTTATTTTGTCAAATCAGAGAATTGATTCGATCCTTAGGTTATCACATTTTAAATGAGGCAATAAAGTACGGCACATATGTGTATGGGGGGAGAGGTATAAACAATATAGAGAAGGATCTGAAAACTACATCAGTTAAGCATGCTAGATATATAGCTTGGTGACAGAAAACATAGAAAGAAGAAAATTGATGTCTTCTAATCACTGAAGGTCTGTATTATGGAAAGAGGAATAAATTGTTACAAGTAGCTCTGATATGGCAGGTCAGGTTAAGCTCCATATTAAAGGTAAATATGAAGAGCAATTCTTTAATAATTGATGTTACAGATTGGCTCAGTGACTAAAGACGTGGTCTCTGGAAATATACTACCTGGGATTGAATCCATGAATCCTGATTTATTAACTGTGGAACAGACAAGTATTTTCACATCTTTCTGTATATAAAATTGACAATGGCAGTAAGTACCAAATGCAAGAGTTAGCATCTGGATAAATGAGAGAAAGTGGTAAACCTTTATAAAGAATTTATGACATGTAGAAAGAACTCTTAAATATTATTATTGTAACTGAACTGATGACTTTGTATTGTAATAAAATCTGTGTCACTGTAAGAAGAAAAATAGATGTAGAATACAGGAAATTACTACCAGACTTAAGAGAATTGAACCATGTGACTTCAAAGATAATCACAATTCAATCATATAGTATTCTCTAGGTAAATGTTCAAAATGAAAATACTCCTTTGGCTGGATAGAAAATATACAATATTTTTGGCTACATATGGACTTATATTAGTTACTAAGGTATACATAATTCAAGAAGTTTCCAGTTTAGTGGAATGAATAGGATAAATATCAGTGGGTTTTACTAAATTGTCCTTAATTACACTGTAAGGGGGAAAACTCCATAATATTCTGACTTATAATATGTCCTTAATATACTTACTGAGTTATTAAATATTATAAGATAAATTGGGAGAGTCACAGCTTTGCAGTCACCTTCACTTTTTATCTCCAGTGGTGTAATATGTTCTTTTTTGTTCTGTCTCTCTGAATCCTGAAACAATAGACCAGTAGTGCTTGCAGTTAGAATCTAGACATTTTACACTGAAGTCAGTGTGAAGCTCTATAACCTTACTGAGAGAAAACAACCACAAATAAATTGTTACAAAACCAATTTGCCAAAAGAAAAGCTATCAGGTTACTATGTAGCAAAGAAAACTCAAAATGCCAGTGCAAAGTTCTATCCCCATTGTAAATTAAGTTTGCTGTTTCTATAAGTTGCTTATTCACCTTATTGAAAGCTTGCAAGCTAATACTTGATCCCAGTCCATTTTGTTCTTACCTGAGAAAATGAAATCCCGCTTTATTTTTAATTCCATTTATAAAATCCACTATTCAAACACTTTTAAAATTGGAAGTTCTGTCCAAAAAAGAAAAAAAAAAAAAAACCTATTAAAAAATGAAAGTGTGCAGTGAGTACTCTATAATTCTGAGACAAGATTTAAATAAAAGTGTAATTCTTCAGATCCTAAACATATTTATAAGCTGCCATTTTCACTTCGTTCAAACTGATGAAAAGAGTGGGAACATTTCAGATTGGTATATATTATTAGACATTTGAATGTCTAAACAAAACAAGGTAATATCTGAACCTTGAATGTGTGATCTCTTTTTTTTCCCCCTCTCTATTGGACTTACTGGGGTCTCAAATACAATTACAATATTTCTTGCACAAGCTTAGGAAAAACAGTCCCACACAAACACTTGAGAAACAACATAAAATGCAAATTTATCCAGGCTTTTCTTACCAGGGAAAGAATGAGCAAAATTACTGATTCATGTCCAGTGTTCTTACCTTTGCAGAACATCAGTTGTTTCCATGCAGTATTAATGTGATCTGTTGCAGAGCTTTTATTTCCACTTTAATAAATCTTTCCAATGGGAACATGTATACTTTAGGAGGTCAAACAATAATATTCTGCAAATGACAGTGTGTAAAATATTTTCTGATAAAAATATTTAAATCAAAAAAGCTATAATTGTTTAGATAATCATCTTTGACAATAAAAAAAAAAAATCAACGTTAATTATAGTCTAGACTGCTAGGCAATAAATGTGACATTTCCACTAATGTTAATGGGAATTTTATGTTTTAATTTTCACTGCTTTGAAAATATATTCTTTTATGAAGGCCATGTTTCATTTTATTATGATCACTAAGTGTTATTTTTTACCTTCCATATCATGAATCAAGAATATTTAGACCTTGGTAATATAATTCAATCAAGGAAATTAAAAGACATTTTCTATCATAACACTAGAAAATAAAGAAGAAAGAGAAAATGCTGGTAAAATAATCAATGCTTTTACAGACACACGTGCACACTCATAATTTACAGAAGGCAAATTTATTTCAATTTTATTGTTCATACCCATAGGAAATGAGTTAGCACAGTTAAAAAGGGAGCTCAGATTATATACACTTAATCTCTTTATACCTTTAAAAGCAAAATAGTACATACATATATCTCACATACCATATATATGTACATATGTATATACCATATATATATATATATATATATACACAAAACCCATAATTGGCTGATTTTTCAGATTGAATCAAATAAATCACTACACTGTTTCTGCATCATCTACTCCCAGACCTTTATTGATAATATTTTCTCTTTTGAATTTCACAGGACACTAGCAGCATGGTTTCTTTTACATGGAGTTAGAAAGTCCTTGTTTCAACCTTTTCAACCTGAAAAGGTTGATGGAGGTATGTTTTATCTTAGAAGAAAATAATTTATCAGAAATAACATGCTGTGCTATGAGCTCTGTAAGGGCAGGTACATTATGTTATTCCCAGTTTGTTTCAGTTTTCTTAAATTTATTTTCTTATTTTATTAATGCATTCTGAGCTAAAATTTCCATGGAAGCAAGGAGTATATCTTTCCCAGACATTCTGGCATCTCTATCCCATGGGTGCCAAGCTTTTATTCATCTATTCATTCAGCAAATATTTGAGTGCCTAGGAACACCAGGTACATTGTTTAAAGCAATGAACAAGACACACATGTTCTCTTCCCCATTATATTCTAGAAGGTAGAAAAAGTATTTTTTTTTTTTTGAATGAACCAATATAATTTTTCTTTGTGCAATTCAACAACCAGGTGAGGATAACATTATGATACTATTGACACAAATAATCAACAAAAAATCTATATTAAGGATTAGACGATAGTTTATTTGAGCCAGACTGAGGACTATAGCTTGTGAGACACAGATTCAAGAAGCACCTGAATGGTGTTCCTCCAGACTACAAAATGGGGGATGCTTATATAGGCAAAACACACAAAGTTACACAAATTGTTTGTCAAGAATTAGGCTTGGAGCTGGCAAGAAGTAAGGGTGCTTGTTAAGCAAGGATTGGCTGTAGTTTTAAGTGGTGTATTTTTACAAGGGGAGACCTTGAGACCATAGGGTTCCAGCTGGCAGCTGCTTTCGACTTTGTTTTGAGAATGACTGTTGGTGTCCTTGAGTCTGATACAGTTCAGAAAATTCAAGTCCTCAGGATGCAGGAACGTGTCTGAAATCACATCTGCAATGGCCACCTGGCTCCATTTTGGGTGCCTGAACCACAGTTTTACATCTTCTCATAACAAAGAAGAAACATCAACATGACAGGGGTACATTCCTTCAAGGTTCCAAAGAGGCAGATTTGCCCATACACAACCTGTCAGCATGACTTTGGTGTCTGGAATGGAACATCATATTTGAAAGAGTACTAGCATTGGTGTCATAAGAAGGGGAGGCATTTATCTTTATCTTCAACGTGGACATTCTAAACAATCTGGTAAATGCATTCTTTTTTTTTAATGGTTAGAGCAGATGTGCAATATATGTTTGAAAGGCCATAAGTCAGACTGTTATAGTTAGCATAAAGCCCAAGTCAAATCATGTATAAGCCAGAATGACACCCCCATACCTTAATTTGTGGTAATTCCTTCCATCAATACACATGCCATGGATGAGGAAACTGAAACAAAGGCAAGTTCCAAACCTCACTCAAGGTCACAGAGTAAGATGGACATGAATCATCGACGTCCAGGCATTAGAGGCATCCTATCTAATGCTTTTTTGATAGTTAAATGTATTACGCCCCAGGCATTACTTTATATGAGGGCTATTTATGAATTTAAATTAAAGGTTTACTGGTACTTAATGAACATTTATGAAATAATAATCCTGAAAGCTTCAGAAGGTTGGCAGTTTCCTGGACTTCAAGGGCCATGACAAGAGAAAGGAGAAAAGAACAGCACTCTTCAATTTCCAGTGATTTTATGGCTTTCATGACTTGCAGCAAGTCACCAAATTTTGCCTATATTTATAATATGGGTGTTAAAATGTTCATTGCATCACTATTTACAATAGCCAGGGCATGGAAGTAACCTAAGCGTCCATTGACAGATGAATGGATAAAGAAGATGTGGGACATATATACAATGGAATAAAAAGAAACGAAATTGAGTTATTTGTAGTGAGGTGGATGGACCTAGAGTCTGTCATACAGAGTGAAGTAAGTTAGAAAGAGAAAAACAAATACCGTATGCTAGCACATATATGTGGAATCTAAAAAAAAAAAAAAAAAAAAAAGTGGTTCTGATGAACCTAGGGGCAGGACAGGAATAAAGACGCAGACGTAGAGAATGGACTTGAGGACACGGGAGGGGGAAGGGTAAGCTGGGACGAAGTGAGAGAGTAGCATGGACATATATACACTACCAAATGTAAAATAGATAGCTAGTGGGAAGCCGCTGCATAGCACAGGGAGATCAGCTCGGTGCTTTGTGACCACCTAGAGAGGTGGGATATGGAGGGTGGGAGGGAGACGCAAGAGGGAGAAGATATAAGGATATATGTATACATATAGCTGATTCACTTTGTTATACAGCAGAAAGTAACACAACATTGTAAAGCAATTATACTCCAATAAAGATGTTAAATATATATATATATATATATATATATATATATGTATATATATAATATGGGTGTTGGATCAGAGGGTTTCTAAGGTCTTTTTCAACTCTATAGAAGTATCTAACTGCATTAAATGATAATATATGTGTATACATAATGTACATTGTGTATATATATATACACATACACACACACACAACATACAATCATACTTTTTTAGTGGCATCTGGAGAAGAGGTATTCTACATTAGAAGATTTTTGGATAGCTGAAATTCTCCTGATAAATCATTAATACTTTAATTTATGGAAATCTTCAATGTGTTTCTTGTTATTTTGCTTTTCTGTGATTTCTTAGATTCATTATTATAAACAAATGTTATTGAAAACTACCTGGAATAAACTAAGTTTGCTTTGTTTTATTAGTGCTGTGATTATTTTTTAATTCTTTGGCATATTTTCAATATTAGGCTATTGCTTTTTTCCAACTGTCTGTCTTCTCTAGGAGCACTTCTATCTTTATATTTTTCTGCTTTTCTTTTGATTTTGACTTGGAAAAAAAAAAAAAGGAAAGCCTTATTTCTTGAATTGTACCTTTGCAGAAAAGAATTAGATAAAATTCTGAGTTATAGTCTATAGAACTTCTCTGTGGAAAAAATGTAAGAATATCCATACATATCCTTCCTTAAGTCCTGGAATATTTCCCCTATGTTTTACACTATATTTTAGGAGATTGAGTCCTTTAATTCATTAGAATCTTTATTCAAAACTGGTTTATAAACAAATACATTCAACAAATGTTTATTGACTCTTTGGATGTGTTCATGTATACATAGGTTGTAAAGCACTGTACAAAGCATTTTACTTATTTGCCTCTTAAAACTAAAACAGAAATTGAAAAAAAGGAAACACTGACAACTATAAGATTGTAGACCAATGTTACTATTGTATAGAAGCTACATAAAGAATCTCATATTTATTAACTTTGTCTCTCACAAGGCACTCAGTGCCATAGAGATAATCTACAGTTGCTTACTTCACATTCATTATATCACCGAATGCAAAGTGTAATTTTAAATTGTGAGAAATATTATACTGATTCTTTGTTTATGTTTCATAAGATAAACAGGGTTCATAAAATACAAAACTGAATAATTTTTAAGCATGATGGAAATAATCTCAGCTCTAGAGCTCATTGAAATAACTACTTCACATATGACGAAATCAGATTTGCAAAAGATGATATATCTGTGCATATGTGTGTGTGGTTATGAAACACAATGATGAATTTAAATAAATTTCAATTTTAGGTGTTTTTATATATGCATTCACTACTGTTCTTATTGATATCCATCAGATGTTTATCTTTACTGCTTTGTTTTTATTTTTTAAAAAAAGTTTTTAAAAATCTGAACTTAAAAAAACTAAACATTTTTATATTTATCTTTATAAATTCTAAATCATTCAGGTTCCATCATTTTAAAGTTGTTCTGAAAAAAATTCGATTTATTTTATAGGTTTGATAGAAACACTATAGCACCATAATTTCAGAATTCATCATGCTAGTTGTTCATAAAAAAAAACAAAACTAAGCAAAACAAAAAGAATTTTCTGGACCTATTTGTTTCTAAGAGAGCTATTTAATTGAATATGACAATATGGCATATTGAAATAAAATTCCTTCTTGACCTAATGCTATTAAAATGTCAAAGCATAATATTTCATAGCCTTTGCCTTCCTTTCATTATGTCTAACTATAGGTTTTATTGACCATAAAACTCTGTAACCCTCCTTAAAAGCTAGCCATATAAACCCTTAGTACAATTTCTTTCATTTCATCATTTAAACAATACATGTGATTTTACCTCTACTCAGAAATATTCTTAGAATAATAGAGAAAGTGAAGATTATTTCCTTTCAGTATCCACTTGATATTCATGCGAACGTATTTGCATATAATTAATTAAAGGCATTTTCATTTACTCATCTGCTTCTTAACATATCTTTTTAATATCATAATGGGCATCAGTACTATCAATTATGCATACTTAGCTTTCAAAACACAATGAAAATTTCTATTTTCCTACAGTGTAAATATATCATAGACAATAAATTATATGCATATAATCATATATATGCAATTATAAAAATTATTTTATCATATCATGTCATATTGAAAATACACCACCGGTTTGAAAAAACAAAACATTTTTTGTTCATTTGGATTAAAATCATCAAACATTTTCAGTAAGTCCCCTTGTATCATGAATTTAAAGAAGCACATTCATTTTCATACATTTAAAAAATCTAACTCACATTAATTTAAATCTGCACACAGTTGTTTTTATTTTAGAAATACTCATATACATTATATTGTAAGTTTTCTTCTCTCATGACAGGTTGTGGTACCACCTGCTCTTTTCAAAGAGAGGGCATATAAGATCAGCTTAGAATTTTAGATGCTGTACAAAAGGAAGGACATGTCATTTAAATATTTTTTCTTTCTCTTTTTTCATAAACTTATTCAGTTTCTTCCATAGTAGATTAGATGAAATATCAAAAATGAAATTAAAGTCAGTCAGTCTAGGGAATTTTCTTAGTTCTAAATAATATAAGATTGGCCAAAGAGAAGACTGCAACTTCATTACTATAAAATGCAGGGATTATCTGTGGATATCAGATAGCCAATGCAAATCTTGAATCCCATTGGCATAGGTTATTACAGTTTCAATATATAGTGAGATTTTTCACATAGTAAACTACAGCACAGATCTCAATAAAGTGAGAGGTATACATAGCATTCCATTTCCCCCAAATGCATAAATAAATTGATCTGCTGTTGAAGGTAAAAAATAAATTAAGCTACTCCTGCTTGCACGTTGCTCTGGTGCCCATTTCCGCCATCAACCATGTCATAAGATAATTATAAATGATCCGTGAGAGCACAGTAACATACCAATTATGAATTTGGGTGGCTCTCTTCCAAACTGCACTCAATTCCTTTATGATCCCAATTCCCAATTTCCCTACATTCTAAATTTATCTGTACATATACTTTATTTCCAGTCATCATTCACTGTCATCATTTAGGAAACAGTATTACATATATTTTTATTGTTGTAATATGCAAAACAGAGATTTTTCATGTAGATGATTATTTTAAATTCTTGCAAAGTGAATATAATATAAATATAAAAGAAGATAGTGTATTCTTTGATATAAAATTTTAAAGACTAAGTAAACAAAAATTGGAAACATTCCAAAATAATCCTATCTCTTCCAGGCGTTAATATGCCACCTTCCTCCCTGGAAATAAACATGTTTTACACAATTAATTTGCTTGTTACACACAGTATTTCAGAGTAAAATGGCCATCTTTAAAATCACATTATTATTATTTTTTCTTTCACGTAAATGTAGTAAGATTTAGAATTTATATTTTACATGAACGATTGTCAGACTCAGTTTGCCTTTAGGTATGTACAGAACAGGTGTCATCAAAGGCTTACTTTTTCTTGATTATATGACCTAATTGTATAGCTTCTACATTGGTTGCTAAGCACCAGCATGAGATTATCTTTTTGTGATGATTGAGAGAAAGTTCTGGGTTGGATTGAGGAACATAAAATGAAAGTATCTCACACTCATCAGACACTAAATAAGGGGTAAGTGTCTCTTTATCATTCTTCTTTAATTACCAACATAATATGCTTTCCTTGAACCAGATAACAATGGTGAGTAATAAGTGATAGACAGTCGTGTAGGAAAGGTCCTGGTTAGCTTGGAACCTAGAGCATATTATCAAATTTGCCATGTTGTTCTTTCAGGTAAATATGCAAAGCACTAGCTATATAAGGGCATTAGAAAAATGACGCCAAAGGAGGCTGTCTCACAAAATGCGATCATTTGCATATCATAGAAGAACATTTACAACACTTTTATACTAGAAGAGAAATTAAAGTAGAAGAGATTAATCAAAGTCAACAAATTACTCAAATATCCAAAGGGCCTGACTTAGTCTCACATAGTACACAATGTCTAGGTATAAATTAATTTAATGTATTTGCAGTTTTGTCTGTGATACTGGGCAAATAAACATGGTCCCTCATCTCCTGAACTTGTGTGCTCATTCTCTGCTGTTATGGGCTGAATTGCATCCCTCTTATATTCATATTTTGAAGTCCTAAATCCTAGTAACTCAGAATGTGACTGTATTTGGAGATGGGTTTTTTTAAGAGGTAGTTAAGGTTAAATCAGGTCATTAGGATGGGCCTTAATCCAATAACTTTTGTCCATATAAGGAGGAAAGATTAGGACAGAGACACATGGTGAGGGACAATCATGCAATGCCATCAGAAGAAAATTGCCATTTATAAGCCAAGGAGAAAGAAACCAGTGTTGTTTAAACTTTGATGTTGGACTTCTAGCCTCCAGAACTATGTGGAAATAAATTTCATTTGTTTAATCCACCCAATCTGTGGAAATTTGTAATGGCAGCACTAACAGACCAATACATCTGATGAATTATTTTTCTCTTGGAAATATGTTTATTATATTAATCTTAATTCTTATTGTGGTTTATTATAATTCTTTGAGTCTGGTGTCAGGCCATTGATATTCTTACACAATCATTTGTCTCTGCAAAATTTTATAATCTTATGTAGATTGGGACTCCAAATCCTTTTTAAAGTTAGCATTGATTATTACCACAGTCATGTTTATTGCAACAGCCCTTGTAAACTATAGACAATGTGATCTCTACTCCCATGGGTAATATAAAATGAAAAAATAACATATGCCTTTACTATGAAAGATACTACCTTGGTATGTAAAAACCATAATACTCTAATTATCCATCTCAATCTAGTGCTTCTAGTACCCGTTTGCCCTTATTCAAGACTTGTAAACAATTCCACTTTTCTGTGCCTTGAACTCTGTTGTTTCTAGTCATTTTATTGTTTGATGTTTCTAGAAAAAACAGGTAGGTGGTATTTCACTGCAGTCACTTCATCTCCTTTAGGTAGCAGAAATAATGTCAATCATATCATATTGCTTCAACAGGATGAAAAAAACAGACTATAAAGGTAACATAATATCACTAAAAGAGACTGAGAGATTGGTTCAAGATGGCAGAGTAGAAGGATATGTGCTCACTCCCTCTTGCAAGAGCCCTGGCATCACAACTAACTGCTGAACAATCATTGACAGGAAGACACTGGAACTCACCAAAAAAGATACCCCACATCCAAAGACAAAGGAGAAGCCACAATGAGATGGTAGGAAGGGCGTAATCTCAATAAAATGAAATCCCATAACTGCTGGGTAGGTGACTCACAAAGTGGAGAACAATTATATGACAGAAGTCCACCCACTGGAGTGAAGGTTCTGAGCCCCACATCAGTCTTCCCAACCTGGGGATCTGGCAATGGGAGGAGGAATTCCCAGAGAATCAGACTTTGAAGGCTACTGCGATTTGATTGCAGGACATTGACAAGAATGGGGGAAACAGAGACTACACTCTTGAAGGGCACACACAAAGTAGAGTGACCCAGGGGGAAGGAGCAGGGACCCCATAGGAGACTGAACCAAACCTACCTGCTAGTGTTGGAGGGTCTCCTGCAGAGGCAAGGAGTGGCTGTGGCTCACCGTGGGGACAAGGACACTGGCAGCAGAAGTTCTGGGAAGTACTCCTTGGCATGAGCCCTCCCAGAGTTTGCCATTAGCCCCACCAAAGAGCCCAGGTAAGCTCCAGTGTTGGGTTGCCTCAGGCCAAACTGCCAATAGGGAGGGAACCCAGCCCCACCCATCAGCAGTCAAGTGGATTAAAATTTTACTGTGCTCTGCCCACCAGAGCAACAGTCAGCTCTACCCACCACCAGTCCCTCCCATCAGGAAACCTGCACAAGCTTCTTAGATAGCCTCATCCACCAGAGGGCAGACAGCAGAAGCAAGAAGAACTACAATCTTGCAGCCTGTGGAAAAAAACCACATTCACAGAAAGATAGACAAGATGAAAAGGCAGAGGGCTATGTACCAGATGAAGGAACAAGATAAAACCCCGGAAAAACAACTAAATGAAGGTGGAGATAGGCAACCTTCCAGAAAAAGAATTCAGAATACAGATAGTGAAGGTGATCCGGGACCTTGGAAAAAGAATGGAGGCAAAGATCAAGAAGATGCAAGAAATGTTTAACAAAGACCTAGAAGAATTAGAGAACAAACAAACAGAGATGAACCATAAAAAACTGAAATGAAAAATACACTAGAAGGAATCAATAGCAGAAAAACTGAGGCAGAAGAACAAGTAAGTGACCTGCAAGACAAAATGGTGGAATTAACTGTCATGGAACAGAATAAAGAAAAAAGAATGAAAAGAAATGAAGACAGACTAAGAGACATCTGGGACAACGTTAAACACACAACATTTGCATTATAGGGGTCCCAGAAGGAGAAGAGAGAGACAAAGGACCCGAGAAAATATTTGAAGAGATAATAGTCAAAAACTTCCCTAACATGGGAAAGGAAATAGCCACCCAAGTCCAGGAAGCGCAGAGAGTTCCAAGCAGGATAAACCCAAGGAGAAATACGCCAAAACACATAGTAATCAAATTGACAAAAATTAAAGACAAAGAAAAATTATTGAAGGCAACAAGGGGAAAACAACAAATAACATACAAGGGACCTCCCATAAGGTTATCAGCTGATTTCTAAGCAAAAACTCTACAAGCCAGAAGGGAGTGGCATGATATATTTAAAGTGATGAAAGGGAAGAACCTACAACCAAGGTTACTCTACCAGGCAAGGATCTCATTCAGATTCTATGGAGAAATCAAAAGCTTTACAGACATGCAAAAGCTAAGAGAATTCACCACCACCAAAACAGCCCTAAAACAAGTGCTAAAGGAACTTTTCTAAGTGGAAACACAAGAGAAGAAATGGACCTACAAAAACAAATCCAAAAAATTAAGAAAATGGTAATAGGAACATACATATCAACAATTACCTTAAATATGAATGGATTAAATGCTCCAACCAAGAGACACAGGCTTGCTGAATGGATACAAAAACAAGCCCCTTACATATGCTGTCTACAAGGGACCCACTTCAGATCTAGGGACACATACAGACTGAAAGTGAGGGGATGGAAAAAGATATTCCATGCAAATGGAAATCAAAGGAAAGCTGGAGTAGCAATACTCATATCAGATAAAATAGACTTTAAAATAAAGACTATTACAGAAGACAAGGAAGGACACTATATAATGATCAATGGATCATTCCAGGAAGAAGATATAACAGTTGTAAATCTATATGCACCCAATGTAGGAGCACCTCAGTATGTAAGACAAATGCTAAGAGCTATAAAATAGGACATCGACAGTAACACAATAATAGTGGGGGACTTAACACCTCACTTACACCAATGGGCAGATCATCCAGGCAGAAAATTAATAAGGAAACACAAGCTTTAAATGACACAATAGACCAGATAGATTTAATTGAAATTTATAGAACATTCCACCTGAAAGTGGAAGAATACACTTTCTTCTCACGTGCACACCGAACATTCTCCAGGATAGATCACATCTTGGGTCACAAATCAAGCCTCAGAAAATTTAAGAAAATTGAAACATATCAAGCATCTTTTCTGACCACAATGCTATGAGATTGGAAACCAATTACAGGAAGAAAACTGTAAAAAACACACATAATGGAGGCTAAAGAGTACGCTACTTAATAACCAACAGATCACTGAAGAAATCAAAGTGGAAATCAAAAAATACCTAGAGACAAATGACAATGAAAACACACGATCCAAAACCTATGGGATGCAGCAAAAGCAGTTCTAAGATGGAAGTTTATAGCAATACAATTCTACCTCAAAAAACAAGAAAAATCTCAAATAAACAACCTAACCTTACACCTAAAGGAACTAGAGAAAGAAGAATAAACAAAACTTAAAGGTAGTAGAAGGAAAGAAATCATAAAGATCAGAGCAGAAATAAATGCAACAGAAACGAAAACAACAGCAAGGATCAATAAACTAAAAGCTGGTTCTTTGAGAAGATAAACAAAATTGATAAACCTTTAGCCAGACTCATCAAGAAAAAGAGGGAGAGGACTCAAATCAATAACATTAGAAATGAAAAAGTAGAAGTTACAATGGACGATGCAGAAATACAAAGCATCGAAAGAGACTACTACAAGCAACTCTATGCCAATAAAATGGACAACTTGGAAGAAATGGACAAATTTTTAGAAAGGTATAACCTTCCAAGACTGAACCAGGAGGAAATAGAAGATATGAACAGACCAATCACAAGTAATCAAATTGAAACTGTGTTTAAAGATCTTCCAACAAGAGGGAGGAGATATGGGGATATATGTATATGTATAGCTGATCCACTTTGTTATAAAGCAGAAACTAATACACCATTGTAAAGCAATTATACTCCACTAAAGAAGTTAAAAAATAATAATCTTCCAACAAACAAAAGTCCAGGACCAGATGGCTTCACAGGTGAATTCTACCAAACTTTTAGAGAAAATCTAATACCCATCCTTCTCAAACTCTTCCAAAATATTGCAGAGGAAGGAACACTCCCAAACTCATTCTATGAGGCCAGCATCACCCAAAACCAAAATTACTACAAAAAAAGAAAATTAAATTCACTAAAAGAACTAAAAGCTCTTTTTCCCTAAAATATAAATTACTTGTAAATTTTAGAACAACAGATTTATTTGAAGTTCTTAGACTATCTACTTAAATTATTTAAATATTTATTCAATATATGTTAATATTTCAAAAATAAATGTCTACTATATGCTAATAATTATATTAATGTGAAAGGAACTTGAATACACATAGGCCCACCAAAATACTAAATTAACAAAATAGTTTGAGGAGAACCATGACGAAAATATAAACATAATGTGAATAGTGATTTATGATGGCCCAGATAAATAAAAACATTATCAAATCAAAAATAATTGTGAGATTTTCATCTCTTAGAACTTGAGAATTGACAATGGAACTAGTCTGGATCCCCAGTTCTTAGATCAGACATCTTAATGGAAAATTATGTCTTTGGATTAGAATTTTAAAGACTATATAATAGACTCTCTACTTTCCCTCACTGTGGGAAAGAAAAAATACATATATCCTCAGCTTTTGATTAATCAGTTCCTTTAGCAACTAGCTATCTATTGTACAAAATGAAGAATATTTGAGAGCTATAACTAACAAATGAAGTATATATCATAGTCCCTACACTTGAGAGACTATTTAGTCTCAGAAAACCTCTTTCCTAGCTATCACAGAACAAAGGGAGATCGTATGAGTAATATATATTTGCAAAGAAAACAGAGGTTTTTATATTGAGATTTTTACTTTTTTATTCACTCAATCTTTCAGAAATAATATCCACATATGTAATCTTTCACATAATATATAAATATGTAAAAAAGCTTAATGCAAGAGAATTATGATATTTTGGGTCTGAAGTTGATGATTTTTTTTCTCTAAATTTAATAGTTATTCTTTGGAAAAACATTATTTTTGAAGTGATCTTAGGGAAAAAAACCTATAATTTACTGCAAAAAGTTTAATCTGTTGATGTTAGCATTTAACCAAACATTTATTTTCTTACTGGATCTTAAGTTCATTACCTTTCTATTTAAGAGTTTAGCAATAACAAGAACAACTCCAAGTTATTTTCACTGTTCTATTCACTACTTACACTAAAACAGTTGTGTATTAAAAGCTATTCATCTCAGAAACGCTGTTTAACGTATGAAAGGAATAGAACTGGGAGGGGGAAAAAAAGCATTAAACACAGCAGTTCTTAGATTGAAATCTATGTATCAAAATACTCAAATTGATATAACTGCATTTTCTGACACTAGGAAGTTTAGTTGAAGCCTCTGTCTTTGATTGTTCCTCCCACAGCCGATACTCACCCCAAAGAGCATTCTTTTCAATTGCCGTTTTTAAGTGCATCTATAAATCAACATTATGAGAAATGTCTTCAATGTATATAGAAAAGAACTGTGTATGAATGCTAAACAGTGATTTGAGGCTTTTCAATTGACCTCAAAACTTTCATATAAAGGCTACCAAGGAAAGTAGTCTTTGTTCAGTATCTTAAGTGCAAAATTATTGATTTAGTTAGATGACTTTTTTAAAGAGCAACAAACTCCTCAGATATATTTTCTCTTCCTATCTACCCAATTTGGTGTTTGCTGATAGCTTAGATTATTAAAATTTAGAGATGTCTGTCCCCTTACCTTCTCAATAATTGAAATTTTGGAGATTTACTGTAAACGCATTACATCAAAGTCTGGAAAGTCCTTTGTTAAAAAAGAAAGATTCAAATTTATTGGAATTGAATTCTGCAAATAAAATACAAGATCAATTGACCAGTTTAAAGGGGTTGTTGGTAGCTTTATTCTTTACCCCTTATTAAAGTCAAGAAAAAAAACTGTTGGAAATTAGAATGTTATCTGTTATCTGCTTTGTTGCATCAGAATATGGAAGTCGCATTTGATCTGTATTCACCCGTCCTCAGAGTAATTTTTTAAATAGTCAATAATAATAAAGAAATCATAAAAGACACTATTTTACTGTTAATCACAGTTCTACTCAACACAAAGCAAAATGACAATTTTGGTAATGTCTTAGAGACTTAGCCAAACTAACTCAGATTATATTGGTATCAGGACTTAATAAATCTGATTTAATTTTGTCATAGATAAAAATTAAAAAAAAAACTCTTGTATGTTTATTTTGTTTTATGATCATCCATATTCAGCAATTTTAGTAATCGATTTCTGTTTTCTTAATGAAAGTCCTTTTTACATTTATTTTAGATTTAGGGTCAATGCACTAGATAAGGCAGAATATCTCAAAATTAGTATAGCTATGAAACTTCAAGAGAGGGACAAGTACACTCTTAGGACAGTGTGGTAAGGCTTAAGGGATTTAATTCTCATCAACATATTGGATATATTATATTAATTTATTATATGTAAAAAGTAATGAATTTAATTGAATATGTACACACACATATGAATAAACACAATCAAACACTAATAATTAAAACTAATATACAGACATAAGTAGAACAGCAGTCCAAATAAATAAAAGAAATTTAAAAAGTGCATTATCAGGCAAGTTACCAAAGTGGTCAGCTAAAACGTAACCTTACTGGTCTCTCTGGGATACAGTGTATCAAAATGTGCCTTAGAGTTATCCCACCAACTCTACCAGTCGGTCATAGAGAATTCTTATTGGGGTGGAGGGTAGGGCATTAATTCCCAGGTACTTCTATTCTCCTATGCCCTCAGGCAGAGCAGAATCCTTCAGCCAGAGGAAGTTTAGGGAAACTGATATAGATGCTAGCTGTTAAAGAAGAGGGTGTGGGCTAAAATGATAAAGGTTAAAGAGCCCTTGTACCTATGTAAAAAGATTTGCGTTCTAAGACAAAAATCTCTACACCAAAAAACAGTCAGAAATAGTACCAGATATGTCCCTTAAAAAATGATGTATATGGAGATGCATGGGAATACATAGGTAAGATATATTTCTTAAATAGAGTCTCTTCATAGGCCTGGCACATAACCAGAACTCACTAAAATAATTTATATGGTTAAATAATTGAGTCAACAGTAATAACATTATACCTTACACGTATAAGGTTTTACGTTTTATAGAGGCTGTTCTTATATATAATCTCATTTAATTTAGAAACACAAGAATACATGAATATGTCATAGATAATTGTCCAATAGTTATTTAGTTTATCTTTTTGCCTGTAAGTAGAGATTTATCAAAATCATCACTGACATAAGAAAACACATGCACACACAAACCTTAGTACTCATTTGCACTATACTGACCATTCTACCTTCAATTATCACACTATATAAAGAAAGCTAATTTGATGACATTCAAACTTTCATTGGCAATTCTATGTAACAAGTGTGTATTAAAAATAAAGCAAATTTTTGTTCTATGAAAATTCTTAGTAATTTTGCATGGGACCTTTGGAAGTATTTGACTGCAGTAAATACATTTCCAGGTACTAGTTTCAGAAATTTATTATAAGTAAGATATGTTTAGATACAGAAAACTTCCAACTGAATATTCCCACTAATCAGCACAAACTCTTGAGAATGATTTTGTTTCAGCTTCTTAAATAACTCAGAGGAATCTGATATTATAGTCTTCCTCATTACTTTGCAAGTGTTGACATATATACACTACCAAATCTAAAACAGATACCTTGTGGGAAGCAGCCGCATGGCACGGGGAGATCAGCTTGGTGCTTTGTGACCACCTAGAGGGGTGGGATAGGGAGGGTGGGAGGGAGACGCAAGAGGGAGGGGCTATGGGGATATATGTATATGTATAGCTGATTCATTTTGCTATACAGAAGAAACAAACACACCATTGTAAAGCAATTATACTCCAATAAAGATGTTAAAAACATAATAATAATATTGAAAAATCTCTTGTACGTATGACTACTGTGTAATATAAACTTTCCGATTGAAAATTTCATGTTCTTGAAATAAAATCAGAGAATAGTGGTCTCCATCTAACGAAGCAGTTTATAAACTTGAGTTTTATTATGAAACTTAACCAATATCTCACTTGTTTATATCAATTCTTTAAATATTTGTTCACAAATAATATTTCTCAAATATTGTATTTTGTCTTTATTCCCCTGTATACACATTAACACATTTGAAACACAAGGAAAGAAAATATATATGAACATAAACTATAACAAATAATAACTTATTTCCTATTGATCTATGATGAAAAAGGAGTTAAATACCCCTGCTTCCACTACTGTTTTCATGATTTACTCATCTTTACTGTATCCATGGCTTTTCATTTACCTAAAACCTTCCATATGTATAAAGAATAGGTTTGCTATATTGGAAGAGAGTGAGCTTACATTAATACTCACTATCAACATTTGAATATGATTTTAGATGTCAACATTCTTAATAATTGTCTCAGCAACAGTTTTGCTGTAAAATAGAATCCATGTGATTTTTTGATTGAGTAAATGACCTTGATTGTTATTATCTAAATATAAGACTTGCAGTAGGGAATAGCTTTTCTTAGGGAAAGAATGGAATTAAAAAATGCTCACTAAAGAAGCAACTATACCACTTACAGATTTTTCTTACAGAGAAAATTTTTTCTGGGTGTTCCACATTTTCCATTAAAAAGTACAGTTCCAAGCTAATGTTTGCCTTTTTCTGATAAATATTAGAAAAGGTCTAGATTCTAGAATTCCTCCTTATATAGTACAAATTCAATTTTGTACCTTAATGACTAAAAAATGTCATAAATTCTGTATAAAATTGAACACCATTTTTACCCTGAACACTGACACATTTCATTTTATACTGAGAGTATTTAGTTTCTTTTTAAATTTATCAAAACTTTTTGCATCTGTTATATTTTATATAATTGGATATGCTAATGAAGTGAATTATATTAATACATTTTATAATTTTAATTTACCTTTGGATCATTAAAAAACAATAACTGGTCAAGATTTACTTTTTAACATTGTTATACCTAATTTGATAATACTTTATTTAGAGATTTTTCTCCTAAAAAATCCTGCCAGAGCGGGTTCCAGAGTGACTTATATGGAGCACTTTCCCCTGCTGAGCTAGCTGTATTGAATATGCTTATATTTGATTTTATCTTAAAGATTTAGAATATGTCATTTTATTTTCATTATTCTGGAAATAACAGGTATTCATCAATGTTTTTATATATATTATGTATAATATACCTATGTCATATACATTAGTATATATATGCGTATGTATACATATATATAACATTAATTTGGAATATAGTTCAAAAAGTCTGTTTTACATCAACTGCATCTTTTTTTCTTTTTAATTTTTGACCTTCTTCACCCATTTCTCCCATGCCCCTGCCTGTGGCAACCACTAGTCTGGCTTGTTTCACTTAGCATAATGTCCTTAAGCTCTACTCATGTTGCAAATGGCAAGTTTTCATAGTTTATTATGGCTGAAATATCTATATCTGGGACTCTCCCGGTGGCGAAGTGGTTCAGAATCTGTCTACTGATGCAGGGGACACGGGTTCAATACCTGGTCTGGGAAGATCTCACATGCTGCAGAACAACTAAGCCTGTGCACCACAACTACTGAACCTGAGCTCAGAGCCCACGAGCCACAGCTACTGAACCCACGTGCTGCAACAACTGAAGCCTGTGTGCCTAGAGCCCATGCTCCACAACAAGAGAAGCCACTGCAATGAGAAGCTCGCATACCACAACGAAGAGTAGCCCAACTAGAGAAAGCCCGTGCGCAGCAACAGAGAACCAACGCAGCCAAAAATAAATAAATAAATAAAGATTTTTAAAAAATTTATATCTATATATGTATATATCTCACAGTTTCTTTATTCATTCATCCATGTGTGGACACTTAGCTTGTTTCCATATCTTGTCTATAGTGAATAATGCTGCAATGAACATTGAGGGTGCATATATCTTTTCTGGTTACTGTTTTTGTTTCCTTCAAGTAACTACCCTAAAGTGAAATTGCTGGATCATATAATAGTTATATTTTTAATTTATTGAGGAACTTCCATACTGCTCCCCATAGTGGCTGCGCCGATTTACATTCCCACAACAGGGCACAAGGGTTTCCTATTTTCCACATCCTCGTCAACACTTGTTGTTTCTTGTCTTTTTGATAATGGCCATTCTAACAAGTATGAGATGATATCTCATTATGGTTTTGATTTGCATTTCCCTTGATAATTAATGATGTTGAGCAGCTTTTCATGTACCTGTGGGCCATCATTTTAGATTCCACATACAAGTGATATCATATGGTATTTGTTTTTCTCTTTCTGACTTAATTCACTTAATATGATAATCTCTAGGTCCATCTATATGCTGCAAATTGCATTATTTCATTCTTTTTTATGGTTGAGTGATATTCTATTGCATGTATATACCACATCTATTTTATCCATTAATCTATTGATGGTCACTTAGGTTGTTTCCATGTCTTGGTTATTGTAAATAGTGCTGCTATGAACATAGGGAGGCATGTATCTTTTCAAATTATAGTTTTGTCCAGATATATACCCAGGCGTGGGATAGCTGGATAATATGGAATCTCTATTTTTAGTTTTTTGAGGAATCTCCATACTGTTTTCCATAGCGGCTGCACCAATTTACATTCCTACCAACCGTGTCGGAGGGTTCCCTTTTGTCCACACCCTCTCCAGCATTTGTCTTTTGTATATTTTTTAGTCATTTGTAGACTTTTTAGTGATGGGTATTCTGAGTGGTGTGAGGTGGTACCTCATTGTAGTTTTGATTTGCGTTTCTCTAATAATTTATGCTGACATTTCTATACTCGGTTTCCAAAATATCCAGCCTTGTAGGGAACAATTTCAAGATATTCCAGATAATAATTTAAGAAACTGTTTAATGTCTAACACGGATTAACATCTTTCTTACTGGGATGAAAAAATACTCATTGTTCCATGACCAAGTTAATTTCCTATTTCCAGATCCCGGTTTCTATATTACAAATTCTTTCCGTTGCAAGCAACAACAATCCAACCTCAGTTTATGTAACAGATAGGATTTGGGGCTCATGAAATCAGTGTTGCTAAGAGCAAATGGATCCAGGCATACGGTATAACTAATATGAGTTGTCTCAAATTTAAATCTTTGCTGTTTTATACATGCTGGTTTCCCACTTTTCTATAGCTGACTCACTAGCTCTGTGTATACATTGAGAAGGATTGCCATCAATGGCTCTTGGATCACATCTCCAATTATACTGCTTGACATGAAAATGCCTGCAACGTGGCTCAGGTCCAGCTTGGGCACATGGCTAGTCTGAAATAAGCCCTAAGATTAAGGCAATTGGTGCTATGAATAGTCCAGTTATATCCATGATTCTTTCCAGGTAGGCAAAACAATTGAGATTGGAGGCTGTCAGTAAAAATCTCATGTTTAGAAAGAGAGTGGAGTAGTATCATAATGGGGGGGGGGGTGTGGTTTATTCTTCCCAGAAGGCAGGAGGAGGGATGGACAATAAAGCAAATAAAGTTTTAAAAAATGATACAATCATACTAAAATGAAAGGCTGCCATTCAAACAGTCCATATCTGTGAATAATTAGAAATTAATCTCTGTATCTTTAAAGTGAGGTATGGCCAGACTCACTAAATCCAATGTTGTTTTTTAACAGATTCTGGATTTCATTACTTTGCAGAGATTTGCTTCAACTTTCAAATGTTACTAATGTTGGCAAAACAAACTAAGATGGAAAATAAAGTGGGATGGGATAAAGACTGACTTCAAATCTTTTCCTTTAACCTTTCAACTTGAACAATCTAATTTTACATACGATCCTGATTATTTTTCACATTTCAACTTGGGGTGAGAGATACTGATTGAACAAAATACGCTTTTCTTTTTTTCTTCTTTATATTCACTAAAATTCAACTTATTTTTCTCATCTAGTGAGTAAGGGGTCTCTTTCACCCCAAGGAAACCAGTTTTAGTATTATACACCTGAAGTTGAAATTAAGTTTTCTAGTCTAAATTAAACAAATGTTATTGTTTGCCACTGAAACCCTCTTGCCTGTCATTTGATCTCATAGAGGGAAAATGATTTGCCAGCTAAGATTCACATTACCTGCTTTTGATCTATACTAGCCAATATCAAAATGCAATTGGCCTTTCGAATGCTTTTATTTTCTTTGTCCATTTCCTCCCCTATTAAATTTGTGGCATTGACCAATCACATAGTTACTCTGGTCTTGCTTTATTCCTCAGTCCAGCCAAAAATGAACTGTATCAACATAGATATATTTAAATGAGTGACTGAAGCCTGCTTGGACCAATACCATCCAATGGGTGGCAACCATTTGGACTAAAAGTTTCAAATTAATATGGAAATAGGATTAAAAGAAGAAGAAATTTAAAAGTTTCCTAGGAAGAGAGAGAAGATTTGTCTTCATAGGTATTTGCCAGTGATTTAAAAAATGTGTACACATACCCCCAGCTCCCAAACACACACATACAAACACACACACACTTTGGAGGACAACATACTTATGAGAAAAATTCAAAATACTTTGACCACACTTAAAGTGAAACATTCTTTTTTGGTTATATCCATTTTTTTTTTTTTTTGGTTGATCTTAATCTGTTATATCCCGCACTTTTAAAATTTAAAGACATGTAGTTTGAGGTTCACTTTCATTTTCAGCAACCATTAAAATGCCTCAAAGAAGTGAGGTACAGAAGGGCACATTGCCAATGTAGGGAACTCATTTTCTTTTATTAGAAGCCATTATGATGCCCTGTGAAAAAGGAAAGTTGTTAAAAATTATTGAAATATGTTTAAAATACATTTTATTGAAGTATAATGAAGAAAAGTATGCAAATTCAGACTGCAGTTTTATTACACACCACAAAATGATCACATACATGGAAACCATGACCCAAGGTAAAACATTACCACCACCTTGGAAGTCTTCTTGTGCACACTCCCTTTTAATATTTTTATTGTCCTTCCCAAATGGGAAATTTGCAGATTTCTAGAACGTAATTTTCCTTTTCTTGATATTTCATATATACGGAATCACACAGTGTAAATTCCACTGAGTCTGGTTTATTTAATTGACATTGTATTATGTGATACATTTACATCATGTGATGCAATTACATATCCTGTTTCATTGCTGCATAAATTCTCACTATACTATATATTAAATAAATAAATATATAGTACAAAAAAACTATATATATATCCATTCAACTGGTTATGTATATTATTATTGTTTCTAGTTTTTGTTCTTTGTACAATACTGTTGTGAATAATTTTAGAAATACTTCTTTATATTCATATGCACATGCTTCCCTTTGGTTATATAAATAGAAGTGGAACTAATAGGTTGTAGAGTAAATATATCTTTAGGTTTTAAGCTTCACCTGTCAAAATTTTTTCCAAAGTAGTTGTAATAATTTAAATACCACAAACTAGTTTAACAGTATATGAGAGTTGTAACAGCTTGAAACCCTAGATCGAATTTGAAATTGTCACTTTTAAAAAATTTTAGTAATCTGATTTTTGTTCAGTGGTATTGAATTGTGATTTGCTTTCGACTAATGAAAAATAGTGTTGAGCAATTTTCCATATTTTTATTTTCCATTGACATATCCGTTTTGTAAAGTTCTTATTCAAGTCTTGAATATTTTTCAACAGATTTAAATTATTTTCCCAACTGATCAATAGGAGTTACTTACACATTCTGGAAAAAAAACTGTTGGTAGATATTTGTAAAATGACCATACAATTTATTGACCATATAATGAGACATTTGAAAATGGAAAGTGGTTCTATTTATAATTACAGTGAAGAAATAGGCAAAAATCAGACTTAATCAAATCAAGCCATACATAATATAATCTTTGGTATATATGTAACAAATATTTTTATTTTGGTGGCTTGTCATTTTTCTCTCATGAAGGTGTTTTTTAAAGAACAGAAGCCCTAAAATGTACTATAGTCCAGTATTACTTTTTGTACCTTTTACTTTAAATCAAGTCTATTTCAAAACGATTCATACTGTTGGTCTATTTTTTCTACCCGTCTCACACTATCTTAATTACTGTAACTCTATAATAATAGATTTTGAAATACAGTGTAGTGACTTCAACTTGTTTTTTACAAGATTGCTTTAACTATTCTTAGCCTTTGGCATGCCCCTACACATTTTAGATTTGGCTTGTCAATTTCTATAATAAACTTGCTGAGATATTATTGATTTTGGTTTACGTATGTATTTTAGAGAGACTTCCAATCAATAAGCATGGTATATCTCCCATTTAAAAAATTATTTTCTCTCAATAATTTTTTTTTCTGTATATAGTTCTTGTACAACTTTCACCAGACTTATTTTTAGTTATTTGGTGATTTTTATATTGTTATCAGTGACACTTTTAGAATTTTTAGTTATTTAAAAATCTCTACCTATATAATTATTTCATTATGAATAATGACAATTTTATTTGTCCCTTTCCAATCTTTATATATTTTATTTATTTTTCCTAACCTGTTAAAAAATAGCTAGTATAAGTTTTAGTGAAAATGGTAATAATAGACATTCTTTCCTTTTTCCTATTCTCAGGCAGAAAGTTCTCAATATTTCATTTTTAAGAGTAATGTCTCCTGAGGGTTTTCAAGAATATATATTTTATAAATTTAAAGGAATCCATTCTATTTCTAGTTTTCGAATTCTTTAATATTGCATTTTATCAAATGCTTTTATATGTCTATTTAGATGATTCCATTTTTCTCATTTATTTTGTTAATGTGGTAGCAATTATGAATTGACTTTTTAATTGTTAAACCAACTCTGCATGGTTGAAAAAAATTCCAACCTTGTCATGATATATTCTCCAATTTATATATTACCAGATTTACTTTCCTTATATGTTGATTAAGATTGTTGCATCAATGGTCATGAGTGAGTGAGATTATTCTACATTTTCCTATTTACAGTAGTGCTTGATATTGGTAACAAGGTTACACTAGCTCCATAAAGTGTCTTGAAAAATGTTCCCTTTTTTTGTTTCTATGAAACAATTTGGATGATACTGTTGTTGGTAATATTATACAACTGTTATCCATACCTGATCCTTCACTGTGGCTCTGGCATATTATTCCTGGCAAGGTTTTAACTAGAGATTTAATTTTTTTAATAGACATCAACAAATAAAATTTTCTCTTTTTCCTTATTTCAGTTTTGAAAAGTTGTGCTGTCCAATAATTGTTTCCACTTAATCTAAATTGTTCAATTTGTTGAGATAAAATGTTCATATATTTACCTGGCAGTTTTTAGGCCTGGTTATTTTTTATGGAATGTTGGCCATTGGATATCAAATACGTTAGAGGTTCTTTGAGCTCTGGTCGAGGCTATCTGCAGAAATAGCATAATTATTATTGATATATGCCTGGCCAGCAGTCAGGGTTGGGCGTAATCATCTCATTCAGTCATACTGAGTTGAATCACTGTTGTTTTTCAGCTTTTTAAAGACCTTGCCTATTTGCTGTTCACTCTTCTTTCTTGCTGGCAGCTCTCTGTGGTCCGATAGGATAGTATGGGATGATTACCAGGGCCCTATTTGTTGGTTGGGCTACCTTAACCATGTGAAGCTACCAACGTGGGTGCTATCTACTCAACCTCTCAGCGCTCCTTAGGAAACAATAAATAAAATATCTCAAGTGCAAAAGCAGTGTCCAATATTGAGCTCATATCTCTGGACACCCTACCTTTTGGAAGCTTGCCCCACAAGTCTTCAATGTCTTCATAGCTCCCTGATTTATACAGACACAGCAGAATGACCTTGCTCTTGTGTTTTAGCTATTCAGAACTTGTGTAGGTGAGGCTGCTAGGTGTGCTACAGGCAAATTTGAGAAAATCTGCAATACAGACAATGATTCTTTGCCTGTATGTGCGTGTGTGCTCACTGTGCCTAGGAATGACATTTCCTCCAGATTAAAAATAAGAACAGATCAATATTAAGAGATTGCTTTTTACGTCTGTTACAGAGTATGGGTAATGAGATTTTACTAATTATATATAATTTAATTTCAAACAGTGTCTACATTTATATAACAGTAATTCATCAGTTACATTAAAGACTCCTCAGAATTAATCTGAAGTATTGAAAAATTCCCAAGAATTTAGTGATTATTGTAACATCACTATCACAAAGAAGAGACCATGGGAGTACTTTTTTCATATATTCATAATTTTAAATGTTGTCTAATAGAGGTGGTGAATAAATTTAATTAAAAGCAAGATATAATTTCCAATGAAAAGGTCAATTGTGGGTTTAGAAAAAAATATGTTACACAACAGCTTTTTAAATTTGATGGTATTTTTAGGCAGCAGTAATAAGAGTAGAGATTTCCCCAGATAAAGAAACTTTTAAATTTAAAAGTTTTTAAGAATATGAAAGAAGGGCATTTATGGAAATAAGGAATAAATTACAACATTGTGAAAAACATTGTACATTTGACATCTGGAGACTGGTTAACATCTCATCTCATTTACCAGCTGTATAATGTTGGGCAAGTCATTTAACCTCTTAGAATCTCAAATTACTAATCTTTAAAATAGATCTAATAACACTGACCTTATATGACTCTTATGTATATCAGATATGATCATAGGAAACGGCAGCATGAACAGCTCCTGACACTTATTAGGAGCTTGACAATTGTTTATTGAACAAAGCATATTTAGTGTACATAATAATGCTAACCCAATGCACAAATTATTAATATTATTTTGTTGAGTCAAAGCAATAGGAACTGCTATTCAACAGTCCCCATGGCCTGTCA